>NC_092169.1:55964367-56096867 GCF_045791955.1 Oncorhynchus clarkii lewisi
CATAGTTCCAAAGGTGTGGCAAAATGGAGTAAGGACAACAAAGTCCAGGTATTGGAGTGGTCATCACAAAGCCCTGACCTCAATCCAATAGAAAAGTTTTAGGCAGAACTGAAAAAGCGTGTGTGAGCAAGGAGGCCTACAAACCTGACTCAGTTATACCAGCTCTGTCAGGAACTTATTGTGGGAAGCTTGTGGAAGGCTAACCGAAACGTTTGACCCATGTTAAACAATTTAAAGGCACTGCTTACAAATACTAATTGAGTATATGTAAACTTCTGACCCACTGGGAATGTGATGAAAGAAATAAAAGCTGAAATAAATCATTCTCTCTATAATTATTCTGACATTTCACATTCTTAAAATAAAGTGGTGACCTTAATTTACCTAAAACAGGGACTTTTTACTCAGATTAAATGTCAGGAATTGTGAAAAACTGAGTTTAAATGTACAGTATTTGGCTAAGTTGTATGTAAACTTCCGACTTCAGCTGTAGGTGCACAGGTCGAGAAACAAATTTGAGTAATCAAGGTGACAGACTGACATTTTCAACACTGCCTTTGTGGTGTAATTTCCTATTCAAGAGAAGGAGACTGTCATTTCTTCAAACAATCATCTTTATTCAATATCAATTAATTATTGAAAAAAAACGAAACCATCGACCCAACAGTCCTGACTGAGAGAGCCTAACGGATAATGATAAAATATAGGACTTAAAAAACGCTAAGTCAGACTTGTTCCAACTCCCATAAGCCACATTGGTTATCTACACAGGATTATGTTTTACCACCAGCCTGGCTTAGTTTCCCAGATGCCAGGAAGATGAGACAACGAGGCGTTGTTCTTAACTTATCCAAACTATCTCTATCTCGGGTCACACACACATCAAATCTTGTCTAGGAAATGCCAACTTTAGGTTTTTATCACCAAGCCATTGTCAGCTCAAGATAACTCTAGCAAAACCCATTTCCCTTGAACCAGACTAACTGCAGGAAGCTAGAGTGGTAACCGTCTCTTTAACAGTTGCCAGCCCAAGCTTCAAAAAGACTCCTCTCAGTTAACTCAGAAAGGGAGAGAGAGAGAGAGAGTCCTAAAAAGCTTACTCTATTTCATAAAACAACCATTTGGTGCATAAATATAACATAATCTTGTAATCCTGCTATCACACCTTGCACAATCTTGCCTGCATCTAGCTGATCTAGGGTGTAATCAATAATTCAACAATTGAAAAACTAGTTTATATTGGACAAATTCAGGTATGTTTATCTCCGCTTCGTTCCGTTTAAGAATCAGTTTTCAACAATCGGCGGAATGAATACACCCCTGATCACACGCAAACACAGTTCACTTCCATAGCAGCCACATACAAACAACATGATCCCTTTTATTGTTGGATAATTCCTTCTCGCATCGTCACGCTCTCCTCCTCTCACCTTTTCACTTCGCTTGTGGACTTCAGTGCACGACACATCAGCTGCCTCGGACCAAGCATAAAAACCTTAATAAGCCAAACCTTCATATCATAACCGCTAACAGCTACCCACTGCTTAGATTTTTGTCACCATATTAGCTAACGTCAAGTCAACATACACTACCGGTCAAAAGGTTCAGAACACCATTCTCAACTTTTGACCTGCAGTGTAGCTACTAGAATTAAAATGTTAGTAAACAGTTTCATCCCCAAGTGGGAACACTTCAGCCTGAGTAGTGAGTTTCATCATCACCAAGTGGGGACACTTCAGCCTGAGTAGTGAGTTTCATCCCCAAGTGGGGACACTTCAGCCTGAGTAGTGAGTTTCATCCCCAAGTGGGGACACTTCAGCCTGAGTAGTGAGTTTCATCATCACCAAGTGGGGACACTTCAGCCTGAGTAGTGAGTTTCATCATCACCAAGTGGGGACACTTCAGCCTGAGTAGTGAGTTTCATCCCCAAGTGGGGACACTTCAGCCTGAGTAGTGAGTTTCATCCCCAAGTGGGGACATTTCAGGCTGAGTAGTGAGTTTCATTCCCCAGTGGGGACATTTCAGCCTGAGTAGTGAGTTTCATCCAAAAGTGGGGACACTTCAGGCTGAGTAGTGAGTTTCATCCCCAAGTGGGGACATTTCAGCCTGAGTAGTGAGTTTCATCCAAAAGTGGGGACACTTCAGGCTGAGTAGTGAGTTTCATCCACCAAGTGGGGACACTTCAGGCTAAGTAATGAGTTTCATCCCCCAAGTGGGGACACTTCAGGCTAAGTAATGAGTTTCATCCCCCAAGTGGGGACACTTCAGGCTAAGTAATTAGTTTCATCCCAAGTGGGGACACTTCAGGCTAAGTAATGAGTTTCATCCCCCAAGTGGGGACACTTCAGGCTAAGTAATGAGTTTCATCCCCCAAATGGGGACACTTCAGGCTAAGTAATTACTTTCATCCCCCAAATGGGGACACTTCAGGCTAAGTAATTAGTTTCATCCCAAGTGGGGACACTTCAGGCTAAGTAATGAGTTTCATCCCCCAAGTGGGGACACTTCAGGCTAAGTAATGAGTTTCATCCCCCAAATGGGGACACTTCAGGCTAAGTAATTACTTTCATCCCCCAAATGGGGACACTTCAGGCTAAGTAATTACTTTCATCCCAAGTGGGGACACTTCAGGCTGAGTAGTGAGTTTCATCCCCCAGTGGGGACACTTCAGGCTGAGTAGTGAGTTTCATCCCACAGTGGGGACACTTCAGGCTGAGTAGTGAGTTTCATCCCAAGTGGGGACACTTCAGGGTGAGTAGTGAGTTTCATCCCACAGTGGGGACACTTCAGGGTGAGTAGTGAGTTTCATCCCACAGTGGGGACACTTCAGGCTGAGTAGTGAGTTTCATCCCACAGTGGGGACACTTCAGGCTGAGTAGTGAGTTTCATCCCAAGTGGGGACACTTCAGGGTGAGTAGTGAGTTTCATCCCAAGTGGGGACACTTCAGGGTGAGTAGTGAGTTTCATCCCACAGTGGGGACACTTCAGGGTGAGTAGTGTGTGTCACCCCCTTAGTGGGGACACTTCAGCCTGAGTAGTGTGTTTCATCCCCCAGTGGGTGTGTGCCTGCATGTCTATATGGACAGCTCAACAGTATATTGGCTAAACCATACCCCTGGCATTACACCTTCCTCATTGTTATGGAGGCCCAGTTTGTTCTTTACTAGCCTCAAATAAAAAGACAGTATGCTGAATCAAATGAACCCCACAACCATGCCTGAGGGCTCAATTTATTCATCACAACTGTCCACATAGTTACCTGTATTAATTAATACCCTGTCTCCATAGTTACCTTTATTCATTATAACCCTGTCTCCATAGTTACCTTCATTCATTATAACCCTGTCTACATAGTTAGCTTCATTCATTATAACCCTGTCTCCATAGTTAGCTTCATTCATTATAACCCTGTCTCCATAGTTAGCTTCATTCATTATAACCCTGTCTCCATAGTTAGCTTCATTCATTATAACCCTGTCTCCATATTTACCTTTATTCATTATAACCCTGTCTCCATAGTTACCTTCATTCATTATAACCCTGTCTACATAGTTAGCTTCATTCATTATAACCCTGTCTCCATATTTACCTTTATTCATTATAACCCTGTCTCCATAGTTACCTTTATTCATTATAACCCTGTCTCCATAGTTACCTTTATTCATTATAACCCTGTCTCCATAGTTACCTTTATTCATTATAACCCTGTCTCCATAGTTACCTTTATTCATTATAACCCTGCCTCCATAGTTACCTTTATTCATTATAACCCTGTCTCCATAGTTACCTTTATTCATTATAACCCTGTCTCCATAGTTACCTTCATAACCCTGTTTGCATAGTTACCTTTATTCATTATAACCCTGTCTCCATAGTTACCTTAATTCATTATAACCCTGTCTCCATAGTTACCTTTATTCATTATAACCCTGTCTCCATAGTTACCTTTGCTTGTCTGGAAGACAGTATGTTCCAACTCGCTAATTGGTTTTTCAACACATTGCCGTGCTGCGGCACTTGGATTCGAACCAGGGACTGGTCCAACAATCTGTTAAGCCCAGAGAAATCTACTTTTTCCTCAGACTGTACGTTCTTTCAAAAGGTCATCTTCCAGGAGATCCTCTGAATAAACGTAGCGCTTCACCAGTCAATGTATTTACAGCATCTCTTCTATAATCCCATACGGTAACTGTACCCTTTTCCCAAATCCAGAGTGATCTCTGCATCGGATGCTGTACCCCACACAATAACTGTACCCTTTTCCCAAATCCAGAGTGATCTCTGCATCGGATGCTGTACCCTACACAATAACTGTACCCTTTTCCCAAATCCAGAGTGATCTCTGCATCGGATGCTGTACCCCACACGATAACTGTACCCTTTTCCCAAATCTAGAGTGATCTCTGCATCGGATGCTGTACCCCACACGATAACTGTACCCTTTTCCCAAATCCAGAGTGATCTCTGCATCGGATGCTGTACCCCACACAATAACTGTACCCTTTTCCCAAATCTAGAGTGATCTCTGCATCGGATGCTGTACCCCACATGATAACTGTACCCTTTTCCCAAATCCAGAGTGATCTCTGCATCGGATGCTGTACCCCACATAATAACTGTACCCTTTTCCCAAATCCAGAGTGATCTCTGCATCGGATGCTGTACCCCACACGATAACTGTACCCTTTTCCCAAATCCAGAGTGATCTCTGCATCGGATGCTGTACCCCACATGATACATACTACTTTATATTGGTCCTGGCCTTAAACTAACCATTGAATTATTCACTGTATTTTACCACTGAGAGACTGTCACAGGAGAGAAGACTATGGTAAAGTTAAGCCAAAGCCCACGTTCTCTCTCTCTCTCTCTCTCTCTCTCGCTCTCTCTCTCTCCCTCTCCCTCTCTCTCCCTCTCTCCCTCTATTTTTCTCTCCAAGCAGATCATCATAGTCCCTGTGCCCAAGAACACTAAGTTAACCTGCCTAAATGACTACAGACCCGTAGCACTCAAGTCCGCTTTGAAAGGTTGGTAATGGCTCACATCAACACCATTATCCCAGAAACCCTAGACCCACTCCAATTTGCATTCCGTCCAAACAGATCCACAGATGATGCATTGCACTCCACACTGCCCTTTCCCACCTGGACAAAAGGAACACCTACGTGAGAATGCTATTCATTGACTACAGCTCAGCGTTCAACATCATAGTACCCTCAAAGCTCATCACTAAGCTAAGGATCCTGGGACTAAACACCTCCCTCTGCAACTGACGGGCCACCTCCAGGTGGTGAGGGTAGGTAGCAACACATCTGCAACACTGATCCTCAACACCCTCAGGGTGCGTGCTCAGCCCCTTCCTGTACTCCCTGTTCACCCACCACTGCGTTGGCAGGCACGACTCCAACCCCATAATTACGTTTGCAGAGGACACAACAGTGGTAGGCCTGATCACCGGCAACGACGAGACAGCCTATAGGGAGGAGGTCAGAGACCTGGCCGGGTGGTGCCAGAATAACAACCTATCCCTCAATGTAATCAAGACAAAGGAGATGATTGTGGACTACAGGAAAAGGAGGACCGAGCACGCCCCCCATTGTCATCGACTGGGCTGTAGTGGAGCAGGTTGACAGCTTCAAGTTCCTTGGTGTCCACATCACCAACAAACTAGAATGGTCCAAACACACCAAGACAGTCGTGAAGAGGACATGATTAAACCTATTCCCCCTCAGGAGACTAAAATGATTTGGCAGGGGTCCTCAGATCCTTAAAAGGTTCTACAGCTGCACCATCGAGAGCATCCTGACCAGTTACATCACTGCCTGGTACGGCAACTGCTCAACCTCCGATTGCAAGGCACTACAGAGGGTAGTGCGTACGGCCCAGTACATCACTGGGACCAAGCTTCCTGCCATCCAGGACCTCTACACCAGGCGGTGTCAGAGGAAGGCCCAATACATCACTGGGACCAAGCTTCCTGGCATCCAGGACCTCTACACCAGGCGGTGTCAGAGGAAGGCCGTTCTCTCTATTACCGCATGGCAAGCGGTACCAGAGCGGCAAGTCTAGGACAAAAAGGCTTCTCCACAGTTTTTACCCCCAAGCCATAAGACTCCTGATCAGGTAAATGGCTACCCGGACTATTTGCATTGTGTGCTCCCCCCAACCCCTCTTTTACACTGCTGCTACTCTGTTTATCATACATAGTCACTTTAACTATACATTCATGTACATACTACCTCAATTAGCCCAAATAACCGGTGCCCCAGCACATTAGCTAGCCGGGCTATCTACATTGTGTCCCACCACCCACCAACCCCTCCTTTACGCTACTGCTACTCTCTGTTCATCATATATGCTTAGTCACTTTAAACATACCTACATGTACATACTACCTCAATCAGCCTGACTAACCGGTGTCTGTATGTAGCCTCTCTACTGTATATAGCCTCTCTACTGTATATAGCCTGTCTACTGTCTGTAGCCTCTCTACTGTATATAGCCTCTCTACTGTATATAGCCTCACTACTGTATATAGCCTCGCTACTGTATATAGCCTCGCTACTGTATATAGCCTCTCTACTGTATATAGCCTCTCTACTGTATATAGCCACGCTACTGTTATAGCCTCTCTACTGTATATAACCTCTCTACTGTATATAGCCTCTCTACTGTATATAGCCTCTCTACTGTATATAGCCTCTCTACTGTATATAGCATCTCTACTGTATATAGCCTCGCTACTGTATATAGACTCTCTACTGTATATAGCCTCGCTACTATATATAGCCTCTCTACTGTATATAGCCTCTCTACTGTATATAGCCTCTCTACTGTATATAACCTCTCTACTGTATATAGCATCTCTACTGTATATAGCCTCTCTACTGTCTATAGCCTCTCTACTGTATATAACCTCTCTACTGTATATAGCCTCACTACTCTATATAGCCTCTCTACTGTATATAGCCTCTCTACTATATAAAGCCTCTCTACTGTATATAGCCTCTCTACTGTATATAGCCTCTCTACTATATAAAGCCTCTCTACTGTATATAGCCTGTCTACTGTATATAGCCTCTCTAATGTATATAGCCTCTCTACTGTATATAGCCTCTCTACTGTATATAGCATCTCTACTGTATATAGCCTCGCTACTGTATATAGCCTCTCTACTGTATATAGCCTCTCTACTGTATATAACCTCTCTACTGTATATAGCATCTCTACTGTATATAGCCTCTCTACTATATATAACCTCTCTACTGTCTATAGCCTCTCTACTGTATATAGCCTCTCTACTGTATATAGCCTCTCTACTGTCTATAGCCTCTCTACTGTCTATAGCCTCTCTACTGTATATAACCTCTCTACTGTCTATAGCCTCTCTACTGTATATAGCCTCTCTACTGTATATAGCCTCTCTACAGTATATAGCCTCTCTACTATATAAAGCCTCGCTACTGTTATTTTTCACTGTCTTTTTTACTGTTGTTTTTATTTATTTACTCATCTACTGTTTACCTAATACCATATTTTTAACTTAAAAAGTGCACTGTTGGTTAGAGCCTGTAAGTAAGCATTTCACTGTAAGGTTGTATTCGGTGCACGTGACAAATCAACTCTCCTTTGATTTGATCCCTCCCTCTCTCCTCCATGCCTCTGTCTCTCCTCCATTCCTCTGTCTCTCCTCCATTCCTCTGTCTATCCTCCATTCCTCTGTCTCTCCTCCATTCCTCTGTCTCTCCTCCATTCATCTGTCTCTACTCCATTCCTCTGTCTCTCCTCCATTCCTCTGTCTCTCCTCCATTCATCTGTCTCTCCTCCATTCCTCTGTCTCTCCTCTGTCTCTCCTCCATTCCTCTGTCTCTCCTCCATTCCTCTGTCTCTCCTCCATTCCTCTGTCTCTCCTCTGTCTCTCCTCCATTCCTCTGTCTCTCCTCTGTCTCTCCTCCATTCCTCTGTCTCTCCTCTGTCTCTCCTCCATTCCTCTGTCTATCCTATCCTCCATTCCTCTGTCTATCCTCCATTCCTCTGTCTATCCCTGGCTTTTCAGCCTAGCCTCTTGCCACCTGCTTAGTGTTCTATATTGGTGCTCAGTGCTTATTGAGTTTACTGATGGTCAAGCTCAGAGGGCACGGGTTAGGGCAGACCTGGGGAGAGGGTGATGGCTACAGACATTTCAGAGAATACAGAATGCTCATTGTTTTTATAAGGGTTCAGCTTGGCTTGAGAAAGAGGAAAGAAGCTGTCAGGACTGATAAAACACGTTGAGCTACCGTACGAAGGCAATACTTACAATTACTGTACTAGCTTACAATAACTACAAACATAATTTACAATTACTGTACTAGCTTACAATAACTACAAACATGATTTACAATTACTGTACTACCTTACAATAACTACAAACATGATTTACAATTACTGTACTAGCTTACAATAACTACAAACATGATTTACAATTACTGTACTAGCTTACAATAACTACAAACATGATTTACAATTACTGTACTAGCTTACAATAACTACAAACATGATTTACAATTACAATAACTACAAACATGATTGATCAATTACTGTACTAGCTTACAATAACTACAAACATGATTGATCAATTACTGTACTAGCTTACAATAACTACAAACATGATTTACAATTACAATAACTACAAACATGATTGATCAATTACTGTACTAGCTTACAATAATTACAAACGTGATTTATCAATTACTGTACTAGCTTACAATAATTACAAACATGATTTATCTTGTCTACACTAGACTTTCACTAATCTCGTCCACCAACCGACTCTGTGCTGCTCCACTAACTGGCTCTATGCTGCTCCACTAACTGTCTCTATGCTGCTCCACTGACTGGCTCTATGCTGCTCCACTGACTGGCTCTATGCTGCTCCACTGACTGGCTCTATGCTGCTCACCTAACTGGCTCTATGCTGCTCCACTAACTGGCTCTATGCTGCTCCACTGACTGGCTCTATGCTGCTCCACTGACTGGCTCTATGCTGCTCCACTAACTGGCTCTATGCTGCTCCACTAACTGGCTCTATGCTGCTCCACTGACTGGCTCTATGCTGCTCCACTAACTGGCTCTATGCTGCTCCACTAACTGGCTCTATGCTGCTCCACTGACTGGCTCTATGCTGCTCCACTAACTGGCTCTATGCTGCTCCACTAACTGGCTTTATGATGCTCCACTAAGATGTGTTGCCCGTTCCCTCTCTGCCAGTGTGTGTGTCTGTGCTGTGAAGTGAAACATTACAGTGATCTTATCTGTGGAATAAGCCTGTGGGACCAGGAACTGATATCCTCAGAGACAACTCCCGCTGAAGTGAAGCACAACTTATTTCACCCACATATATTATCAGCCTGCCTCCCATACACACTGACTGTGTCACAAATGGCAACTCATTCCAAATGTAGTGCACTATTTTAGACCAGATATCTATGGTTGTAGGGAATAGTGTACCACTTGGAACATAGCCATTTACTATCCTTCCTGCCTCCACTCTAGATTGCATCACAGGACCAATTAAAATCACAACAAGCAACACTCATTCTACTTCTCTCGGTGTTCCTACACTACCACGTGTCCCTAAATGGAATAGAATATATTTTTGTGCTGTCTTGACAATTCTGTTTTTTGGTCAATCGCAGTGTGAAATAATGATCGTACGTAGGAGTTGAGAAGACAGCACAAACAGATTTGGGAACCAGGCTATCACAGCACAGCAGTGAGTGTTTCTTTGTGGGTATATACTGTACGATATATATGATATATATGATATATATATACATACAGTTGAAGACGGAAGTTTACATACACTTGAGCCAAATACATTTAAACTCAGTTTTTTTCTCAATTCCTGACATTTAATCCTAGTAAAAATTCCCTGTCTTAGGTCAGTTAGGATCACACACTTCATTTTAAGAATGTGAAATGTCAGAATAATAGTAGAGAGAATTATTTATTTCAGCTTTTATTTAATTTATCACATTCCCAGTGGGTCAGAAGTTTACATACACTCAATTAGTATTTGGTAGCATTGCCTTTAAATTGTTTAACATGGGTCAAAGGTTTCGGGAAGCCTTCCACAAGCTTCCCACAATAAGTTGGATGAATTTTGGCCCATTCCTCTTGACAGAGCTGGTGTAACTGAGTCAGGGTTGGTAGGCCTCCTTGCTCGCACACGCTTTTTCAGTTCTGACCACACATTTTCTATAGGATTGAGGTCAGGGCTTTGTGATGGCCACTCCAATACCTTGACTTTGTTGTCCTTAAGCCATTTTGCCACAACTTTGGAAGTATGCTTGGGGACATTGTCCATTTGGAAGACCCATTTGCGACCAAGCTTTAACTTCCTGACTGACATCATGAGATGTTGCTTCAATATATCGACATCATTTTCTACATAATTATCTATTTTGAGAAGTGCACCAGTCCCTCCTGTAGCAAAGTACCCCCACAACATGATGCTGCCACCCCCGTGCTTCACGGTTGGAATGGTGTTCTTAAAAGCACAGTCAACTTAGTGTATGTAAACTTCTGATCCACTGGAATTGTGATACAGTGAAATTTAAGTGAAATAATCTGTCTGTAAATAATTGTTGGAAAAATTACTTGTCATGCACAAAGTAGATGTCCTAACCGACTTGCCAAAACTATACTTTGTTAACAAGAAATGTGTGGAGTGGTTGAAAAAATTAGTTTTAATGACTTCAACCTAAGTTTATGTAAACTTCCGACTTCAACTGTATATATGAGTATGTACTGTACTGGTTTGTGGGTATATACACTACGTGGTGGCAGGGTAGCCTAGTGGTTAGAGTGTTGGACTAGTAACTGGAAAGTTGCAAGTTCAAACCCCCGAGCTGACAAGGTACAAATCTGTCATTCTGCCCCTGAACAGGCAGTTAACCCACTGTTCCCCCGTAGGCCGTCATTGAAAATAAGAATTTGTTCTTAACTGACTTACCTAGTTAAATAAAGGTAAAATAAAAATAAATAAAATATACACTATGTGGTTTGTGGGTATATACACTATGTGGTTTGTGGGTATTTACACTATGTGGTTTGTGGGTATATACACTATGTGGTTTGTGGGCATATACACTATGTGGTTTGTGGGTATATACACTATGTGGTTTGTGGGTATATACACTATGTGGTTTGTGGGTATATACACTATGTGGTTTGTGGGTATATACACTATGTGGTTTGTGGGTATATACACTATGTGGTTTGTGGGTATATACACTATGTGGTTTGTGGGTATATACACTATGTGGTTTGTGGGTATATACACTATGTGGTTTGTGGGCATATACACTATGTGGTTTGTGGGTATATACACTATGTGGTTTGTGGGTATATACACTATGTGGTTTGTGGGTATTTACACTATGTGGTTTGTGGGTATATACACTATGTGGTTTGTGGGTATATACACTATGTGGTTTGTGGGTATATACACTATGTGGTTTGTGGGTATATACACTATGTGGTTTGTGGGTATATACACTATGTGGTTTGTGGGTATATACACAATGTAGTTTGTGGGTATATACACTATGTGGTTTGTGGGTATATACACAATGTGGTTTGTGGGTATATACACTATGTGGTTTGTGGGTATATACACTATGTGGTTTGTGGGTATATACACAATGTAGTTTGTGGGTATATACACTATGTGGTTTGTGGGTATATACACTATGTGGTTTGTGGGTATATACACTATGTGGTTTGTGGGTATATACACTATGTGGTTTGTGGGTATATACACTATGCGGTTTGTGGGTATATACACTATGCGGTTTGTGGGTATATACACTATGTGGTTTGTGGGTATTTACACTATGTGGTTTGTGGGTATATACACTATGCGGTTTGTGGGTATATACACTATGTGGTTTGTGGGTATATACACTATGTGGTTTGTGGGTATATACACTATGTGGTTTGTGGGTATATACACTATGTGGTTTGTGGGTATATACACTATGTGGTTTGTGGGTATATACACTATGTGGTTTGTGGGTATATACACTATGTGGTTTGTGGGCATATACACTATGTGGTTTGTGGGTATATACACTATGTGGTTTGTGGGTATATACACTATGTGGTTTGTGGGTATATACACTATGTGGTTTGTGGGCATATACACTATGTGGTTTGTGGGTATATACACTATGTGGTTTGTGGGTATATACACTATGTGGTTTGTGGGTATATACACTATGTGGTTTGTGGGTATTTACACTATGTGGTTTGTGGGTATATACACAATGTAGTTTGTGGGTATATACACAATGTAGTTTGTGGGTATATACACTATGCGGTTTGTGGGTATATACACTATGCGGTTTGTGGGTATATACACTATGCGGTTTGTGGGTATATACACTATGTGGTTTGTGGGTATATACACTATGTGGTTTGTGGGTATATACACTATGTGGTTTGTGGGTATATACACTATGTGGTTTGTGGGTATATACACTATGTGGTTTGTGGGTATATACACTATGTGGTTTGTGGGTATATACACTATGTGGTTTGTGGGTATATACACTATGTGGTTTGTGGGTATATACACTATGTGGTTTGTGGGTATATACACTATGTGGTTTGTGGGCATATACACTATGTGGTTTGTGGGTATATACACTATGTGGTTTGTGGGTATATACACTATGTGGTTTGTGGGTATATACACTATGTGGTTTGTGGGCATATACACTATGTGGTTTGTGGGTATATACACTATGTGGTTTGTGGGTATATACACTATGTGGTTTGTGGGTATTTACACTATGTGGTTTGTGGGTATATACACAATGTGGTTTGTGGGTATATACACAATGTAGTTTGTGGGTATATACACTATGTGGTTTGTGGGTATATACACTATGTGGTTTGTGGGTATATACACTATGCGGTTTGTGGGTATATACACTATGTGGTTTGTGGGTATATACACTATGTGGTTTGTGGGTATATACACTATGCGGTTTGTGGGTATATACACTATGTGGTTTGTGGGTATATACACTATGTGGTTTGTGGGTATATACAATATGTGGTTTGTGGGTATATACAATATGTAGTTTGTGGGTATATACACTATGTGGTTTGTGGGTATATACACTATGTGGTGTGTGGGTATATACACTATGTGGTTTGTGGGTATTTACACTATGTGGTTTGTGGGTATATACACAATGTAGTTTGTGGGTATATACACAATGTAGTTTGTGGGTATATACACTATGTGGTTTGTGGGTATATACACTATGTGGTTTGTGGGTATATACACTATGCGGTTTGTGGGTGAATACACTATGTGGTTTGTGGGTATATACACTATGTGGTTTGTGGGTATATACACTATGTGGTTTGTGGGTATATACACTATGTGGTTTGTGGGTATATACACTATGTGGTTTGTGGGTATATACAATATGTGGTTTGTGGGTATATACAATATGTAGTTTGTGGGTATATACACTATGTGGTTTGTGGGTATATACACTATGTGGTTTGTGGGTATATACAATATGTAGTTTGTGGGTATACACACTATGTGGTTTGTGGGTATATACACTATGTGGTTTGTGGGTATATACACTATGTGGTTTGTGGGTATATACACTATGTGGTTTGTGGGTATATACACTATGTGGTTTGTGGGTATATACACTATGTGGTTTGTGGGTATATACACTATGTGGTATGTGGGTATATACACTATGTGGTTTGTGGGTATATACACTATGTGGTTTGTGGGTATATACACTATGTGGTATGTGGGTATATACACTATGTGGTTTGTGGGTATATACACTATGTGGTTTGTGGGTATATACACTATGTGGTTTGTGGGTATATACACCATGTGGTTTGTGGGTATATACACTATGTGGTTTGTGGGCATATACAGGGCCTTCGGAAAGTATTCAGACCCCTTGACTTTTTTCACATTTTGTTACAAAATTCTCAGCAGTCTACACAGAACATCCCATAATGACAATGCGAAAACAGGTTTTGAAAAATGTTTTTGCAAATGTATTAAAATAAAAAATTGCAGAAATACTTTTACATAAGTATTCAGACTCTTTGCTATGAGACTCGAGATTGAGCTCAGGTGCATCCTGTTTCCATTGATCATCCTTGAGATGTTTCTATAACTTGATTGGAGTGCACCTGTGGTAAATTCAATTGCTTGGACATGATTTGGAAAGGTACATACCTGTCTATATAAGGTCCCACAGTTGACAGTGCATGTCAGAGCAAAAACCTAGCCATGAAGTTAAAGGAATTGTCCGTAGAAATCCAAGACATGACTGTATCAAGGCGCAGATCTGGGGAAGGGTACCAACAAATGTCTGCAGCATTGAAGGTCCCCAAGAACACAGTGGCCTCCATCATTCCTAAATGGAAGAAGTTTGGAACCTCCGAGATTCTTCCTAGAGCTGGCCACCCTGCCAAACTGAGCAGTCGGTGGAGAAGGGCTGTGGTCAGGGAGGTGACCAAGAACCCGATGGTCACTCTGACAGAGCACCAGAGTTCCTCCGTGGAGATGGGACAACCTTCCAGAAGGACATCTATCTCTGCAGCACTCCACCAATCAGGCCTTTATGGTAGAGTGGCCACTCCTCAGTAAAAGGCACATGACAGCTTGCTTGGAATTTCCCAAAAGTCACCTCAAGACTCTCATACCATGAGAAACAAGATGCTCTGGTCTGATGAAACGAAGATTGAACTCTTTGGCCTGAATGCCAAGCGTCACGTCAAGAGGAAACCTGGCACCATCCCTACAGTGAAGCATGGTGGTGGCAGCATCATGCTGTGGGGATGTTTTTCAGCAGCAGGGACTGGAAGACTAGTCAGGATTGAGGCAAAGATGAAAACCTGCTCCAGAGCACTCATTACCTCAGACTGTGGTGAAGGTTCACCTTCCAACAGGACAACAACTGTAAGCACACAGCCAAAACAATGTAGGAGTGTCTTCGTGACAAGTCTCTGAATGTCCTTGAGTGGCCCAGCCAGAGCCCATACTTGAAGAGAAGAATGGGAGAAACTCCCCAAATAAAGCTGTGCCAAGCTTGTAGCTTTAATCGCTGCCAAAGGTGCTTCAACAAAGTGCTGACTAAAGGGTCTGAATACTTATGTAAATGTGATATTTAAGTGATTTATAGTTTAATACAATTGCAACAATTTATTTTAAAAAAAACAGTTTTTGCTTTGTCATTATGGGGTATTGTGTGTATATTGATGAAGAAAAACGATTTAATCCATTTTAGAACAAGGCTGAATACTGTCTGGTCCTGTCTGCAGCAGTAGATCAATTCCCTGTCTGGTCCTGTCTGCAGCAGTAGATCAATTCCCTGTCTGGTCCTGTCTGCAGCAGTAGATCAATTCCCTGTCTGATCTTATCTGCAGCAGTAGATCAATTCCCTGTCTGGTTCTGTCCATGGCAGTAGATCCATCCCCTGTCTGGTTCTGTCCATGGCAGTAGATCCATCCCCTGTCTGGTCCTGTCCATGGCAGTAGATCCATCCCCTGTCTGGTTGTGTCCATGGCAGTAGATCCATCCCCTGTCTGGTTCTGTCCATGGCAGTAGATCCATCCCCTGTCTGGTCCTGTCCATGGCAGTAGATCCATCCCCTGTCTGGTTCTGTCCATGGCAGTAGATCCATTCCCTGTCTGGTCCTGTCCATGGCAGTAGATCCATCCCTTGTCTGGTCCTGTCCATGGCAGTAGATCCATCCCCTGTCTGGTCATGTCCATGGCAGTAGATCCATTCCTTGTCTGATCTTGTCTGCAGCAGTAGATCCATCCCCTGTCTGGTCCTGTCCATGGCAGTAGATCCATCCCCTGTCTGGTCATGTCCATGGCAGTAGATCCATCCCCTGTCTGGTCCCCTGTCTGGTCATGTCCATGGCAGTAGATCCATCCCCTGTCTGGTCCTGTCCATGGCAGTAGATCCATCCCCTGTCTGGTCATGTCCATGGCAGTAGATCCATTCCTTGTCTGATCTTGTCTGCAGCAGTAGATCCATCCCCTGTCTGGTCCTGTCCATGGCAGTAGATCCATCCCCTGTCTGGTCATGTCCATGGCAGTAGATCCATCCCCTGTCTGGTCATGTCCATGGCAGTAGATCCATCCCCTGTCTGGTCCTGTCCATGGCAGTAGATCCATCCCCTGTCTGGTCATGTCCATGGCAGTAGATCCATCCCCTGTCTGGTCATGTCCATGGCAGTAGATCCATTTCCTGTCTGGTTCTGTCCATGGCAGTAGATCCATCCCCTGTCTGGTCATGTCCATGGCAGTAGATCCATCCCCTGTCTGGTTCTGTCCATGGCAGTAGATCCATCCCCTGTCTGGTCCTGTCCATGGCAGTAGATCCATCCCCTGTCTGGTCATGTCCATGGCAGTAGATCCATCCCCTGTCTGGTCATGTCCATGGCAGTAGATCCATCCCCTGTCTGGTTCTGTCCATGGCAGTAGATCCATCCCCTGTCTGGTCCTGTCCATGGCAGTAGATCCATCCCCTGTCTGGTTGTGTCCATGGCAGTAGATCCATTCCCTGTCAGGTTCTGTCCATGGCAGTAGATCCATCTCCTGTCCAGTGTCCAGTAAAAAAGTCCAGATAAACAATAAGAGCCTAATGATCCTACAATATAGTGGCTTCTTGTCAAAGCTGATGCACTTGTGAGATCTAGGAAGTTAAAACCAAATCTCTCGTACATGCTGGCCAGCTAGTCTTCCACGGATCACTGGAGACTGGCTTATTCACTGGCTTATTTCTGATATGATGAGCAGAAGGAGGCTTCCCATCAGTGTCAGCTTATCTAACCCGCACCTCATTTTCATTTATCAAAACTGAGTGACTGTGCGGAAATTCAAGGCACAAAATACCAACCTATCTTATCCAAAGGATGATTAAAAGGCCAGATTTAACACCACAGAGACAGGTGTGCGTTAGTTTCACCTACCAGGAGAAAATCACCACAAATCCAGGCAGAGCCATCACCACAACGCCGGGGAGTCCCATCACCACAAAGCCGGGCAGAGCAATCACCACAAAGCCAGGCAGAGCCATCACCACAAAGCCAGGCAGAGCCATCACCACAAAGCCGGGCAGAGCCATCACCACAAAGCCAGGCAGAGCCATCACCACAAAGCCGGCAGAGCCATCACCACAAAGCCGGGCAGAGCCATCACCACAAAGCCAGGCAGAGCCATCAACACAAAGCCAGGCAGAGCCATCACCACAAAGCCAGGCAGAGCCATCACCACAAAGCCGGCAGATCCATCACCACAAAGTCGGGCAGAGAAATCACCACAAAGCCGGGCAGAGCCATCACCACAAAGCCGGCAGAGCCATCACCACAAAGCCGGGCAGAGCCATCACCACAAAGCCGTGCAGAGCCATCACCACAAAGCCGGGCAGAGCCATCACCACAAAGCCGTGCAGAGCCATCACCACAAAGCCGGGCAGAGCCATCACCACAAAGCCGGGCAGAGCCATCACCACAAAGCTGGGCAGCCACATCATTTACAAAAGACTGACTGGAGGTGTTACGAAGAGGCCCTTAATACAACTGACTGGAGGTGTTACGAAGAGGCCCTTAATACAACTGACTGGGGAGATATTCTGACTTGAGACCTGCTCAAGTGGTCTCCCATTGACATCAAAGAAAGAGTTCTGCATGCTTATCTCAACACTGAATCTGACCTATTTTGTGCCTGATATTGTGTTACCTCAGAAGGTGTAGCTAGACTCTTTGTGCCTGATATTGTGTTACCACAGAAGGTGTAGCTAGACTCTTTGTGCCTGATATTGTGTTACCACAAAAGGTGTAGCTAGACTCTTTGTATTTAATGTCGTGTTACCACAGAAGGAGTAGCTAGACTCTTTCTATACTATATTGTGTTACCACAGAAGATGTAGCTAGACTCTTTGTATTTAATGTTGTATTGTTACCACAGAAGGAGTAGCTAGACTCTTTGTATTTAATGTTGTGTTACCACAGAAGGTGCAGCTAGACTCTTTGCGCTGACGGAGAGAGAAGAGGAGCACAAGGCCAGAGACAATAAATGCGGCCGCAGACACAAAGCAGCTGCTTATTAGGAAGAAAAAACATCCAGTTCATGTCTTACAGGGAAATGTGTAGCCACTGCAGGTTAAAACCAACCGTGTTTTCTACTGACGCAGGTGCTGTATTTCTACAGCACGAGGGCTGAGACCAGTCAGTAGATATATCACCATTCAGTAGATATATCACCATTCAGTAGATATATCACCATTCAGTAGATATATCACCATTCAGTAGATATAACACCATTCAGTAGATATAACACCATTCAGTAGATATATCACCATTCAGTAGATACAACACCATTCAGTAGATACAACACCATTCAGTGGATATAACACCATTCAGTAGATACAACACCATTCAGTAGATATAACACCATTCAGTAGATATAACACCATTCAGTAGATACAACACCATTCAGTAGATATAACACCATTCAGTAGATACAACACCATTCAGAAGATATATCACCATTCAGTAGATATATCACCATTCAGTAGTTTAAGTGCCCATGCGCAAGGCACTTAACAGGGGTGCTGTACTACTTTGACTGACCCTGCAAAACAACACCTATCATACTACTATGACTGACCTGTAGAACAACACCTATCATACTACTATGTCTGACCCTGTAAAACAATGGCTGACCCTGTAAAACAACACCTATCATACTACTATGTCTGACCCTGTAAAACAATGGCTGACCCTGTAAAACAACACCTATCATACTACTATGACTGACCCTGTAAAACAACACCTATCATACTACTATGACTGACCCTGTAAAACAACACATTACACTGCACCTATCATACTACTATTACTGACCCTGTAAAACAACACCTATCATACTACTATGACTGACCCTGTAAAACAACACCTATCGTACTACTATGACTGACCCTGTAAAACAACACCTATCATACTACTATGACTGACCCTGTAAAACAACACATTACACTGCACCTATCATACTACTATGGCTGACCCTGTAAAACAACACCTATCATACTACTATGACTGACCCTGTAAAACAACACCTATCATACCACTATGACTGACCCTGTAAAACAACACCTATCATACTACTATGACTGACCCTGTAAAACAACACCTATCATACTACTATGACTGACCCTGTAAAACAACACCTATCATACTACTATGACTGACCCTGTAAAACAACACCTATCATACTACTATGACTGACCCTGTAAAACAACACCTATCATACTACTATGGCTGACCCTGTAAAACAACACCTATCATACTACTATGACTGACCCTGTAAAACAACACCTATCATACTACTATGACTGACCCTGTAAAACAACACCTATCATACTACTATGGCTGACCCTGTAAAACAACACCTATCATACTACTATGGCTGACCCTGTAAAACAACACCTATCATACTACTATGGCTGACCCTGTAAAACAACTCCTATTGTACTACTATGGCTGACCCTGTAAAACAACTCCTATTGTACTACTATGACTGACCCTGTAAAACAACTCCTATTGTACTACTATGACTGACCCTGTAAAACAACACCTATTGTACTACTATGACTGACCCTGTAAAACAACACCTATTGTACTACTATGACTGACCCTGTAAAACAACACCTATTGTACTACTATGACTGACCCTGTAAAACAACACCTATCATACTACTATGACTGACCCTGTAAAACAACACCTATCATACTATTGTTACTGACCCTGTAAAACAACACCTATCATACTACTATGGCTGACCCTGTAAAACAACACCTATCCAGTGTGACAATACAACACATTTATTTAAGATCATTCTTCCCCACAGACCCCCCATAACCCACAGACCCCCACAGCCCACAGACCCCCCCATAACCCACAGACCCCCCACAGCCCAAGGACCCCCCACAGCCCACAGACCCCGCACAAACCACAGACCCCCCACAGCCCACGGACCCCGCACAGCCCACGGACCCCGCACACCCCACGGACCCCCCCACAGCCCACAGACCCCCCACAACCCACGGACCCCCCACAACCCACGGACCCCCCACAGCCCACAGACCCCCCCACAACCTACGGACCCCCCACAGCCCAAGGACCCCCCACAGCCCACGGACCCCGCACAGCCCACATACCCCCCACAACCCACGGACCCCCCACAGCCCACAGACCCCCCCCCCCCCCCACAGACCCCCCCCACAGCCCACAGACCCCCCCCCCACAGCCCACAGAAACCCCACAGACCCCGCACAGCCCCCGCCAATCCCACCCCAACAACAAGTATATAGTGTCAGTTCTCTGTGTCTGACCAGTAGCATGGAGCTGTGGCTCCTCTTCTTCCTATGTAATGCATCACAGTGAATTTGGTGGTTTTCCCCCCCTTGTTCATAGTCTTTGAAGTTGTTAAGTTAATTTCCATTTGTACATCCTGATATTAGCAGATGCTGACCACTAATGGGAAGGAGAAAAAAAAACGTACCGCCAAAAAAACGTCATATTTGACTGGTTTTTGTTTTCACAGCAATTGAACATCACAGGGGGGGACACTAAAATATTGGGAGAGATTCTGCTTTTACTCAGTGAGAATATTGTTTCATGTATTGTGACAGCAGACCACAGGATCACTGGGAGAATGAGACGGAGTTTCACGCTGGTTCACATTTAAAAGAGATAAAAATCAAATAAAGGAATGCTTTTGTGAAATGAGAAGGGAGAGAGAATGAGAATAAGAGAGGTTTAAGAGACCTTGTTAAAATGTATATGGGACTGTCTCAAATAACACCCTCTTCTTTACCTTCACTATAGACCCTGGTCTAAAGTAGTGCACTTACTACCCTATAGACCCTGGTCTTAGGTAGTGCACTACTACCCTATAGACCCTGGTCTAAAGTAGTGCACTACTACCCTATAGGTCCTGGTCTAAAGTAGTGCTCTACTACCCTATAGACCCTGGTCTAAAGTAGTGCACTACTACCCTATAGGCCCTGGTCTAAAGTAGTGCACTACTACCCTATAGACCCTGGTCTAAAGTAGTGCCCTACTACCCTATAGACCCTGGTCTAAAGTAGTGCCCTACTACCCTATAGACCCTGGTCTAAAGTAGTGCCCTACTACCCTATAAACCCTGGTCTAAAGTAGTGCCCTACTACCCTACAGACCTATAGAATGAACTACTATGCCTGCCTGCCTGCCTGCCTGCCTGCCTGCCAGCCTGCCTGCCTGCCTGCCTGCCTGCCTGCCTGCCTGCCTGCCTGCCTGCCTGCCTGCCTGCCTGCCTGCCTGCCTGCCTGCCTGCCTGCCTGCCTGCCTGCCTGCCTGCCTGCCTGCCTGCCTGCCTGCCTGCCTGCCTGCCTGCCTGCCTGCCTGCCTGCCTGCCTGCCTGCCTGCCTGCCTGCCTGCCTGCCTGCCTGCCTGCCTGCCTGCCTGCCTGCCTGCCTGCCTGCCTGCCTGCCTGCCTGCCTGCCTGCCTGCCTGCCTGCCTGCCTTGCCTGCCTGCCTGCCTGCCTGCCTGCCTGCCTGCCTGCCTGCCTGCCTGCCTGCTCGTCTGTGTTTCTGTTTGTGTGTTTGTGTAGATAGGTCCAGCATTACTATGTGATCCAGCTCAGAAGATTGTTACCATGACATTAGACACTGCATTAGGACTAGAACAGACCTCAGAAGGTTGTTACCATGACATTAGACACTGCATTAGGACTAGAACAGACCTCAGAAGGTTGTTACCATGACATTAGACACTGCATTAGGACTAGAACAGACCTCAGAAGGTTGTTACCATGACGTTAGACACTGCATTAGGACTAGAACAGACCTCAGAAGGTTGTTACCATGACATTAGACACTGCATTAGGACTAGAACAGACCTCAGAAGGTTGCTACCATGACGGTAGACACTGCATTAGGACTAGAACAGACCTCAGAAGTTTGTTTCCATGACGTTAGACACTGCATTACTATGTGATCCAGCTCAGAAGATTGTTACCATGACATTAGACACTGCATTAGGACTAGAACAGACCTCAGAAGGTTGTTACCATGACATTAGACACTGCATTAGGACTAGAACAGACCTCAGAAGGTTGCTACCATGACGGTAGACACTGCATTAGGACTAGAACAGACCTCAGAAGTTTGTTTCCATGACATTAGACACTGCATTAGGACTAGAACAGACATCAGAAGGTTGTTACCATGACATTAGACACTGCATTATGACTAGAACAGACATCAGAAGGTTGTTACCATGACATTAGACACTGCATTAGGACTAGAACAGACTTCAGAAGGTTGTTACCATGACGTTAGACACTGCATTAGGACTAGAACAGACCTCAGAAGATTGTTACCATGGTGTTAGACACTGCATTAGGACTAGAACAGACCTCAGAAGGTTGTTACCATGACGGTAGACACTGCATTAGGACTAGAACAGACCTCAGAAGGTTGTTACCATGACGTTAGACACTGCATTAGGACTAGAACAGACCTCAGAAGGTTGTTACCATGACATTAGACACTGCATTAGGACTAGAACAGACCTCAGAAGGTTGCTACCATGACGTTAGACACTGCATTACGACTAGAACAGACCTCAGAAGGTTGCTACCATGACGGTAGACACTGCATTAGGACTAGAACAGACCTCAGAAGGTTGTTACCATGACATTAGACACTGCATTAGGACTAGAACAGACCTCAGAAGGTTGCTACCATGACGGTAGACACTGCATTAGGACTAGAACAGACCTCAGAAGTTTGTTTCCATGACGTTAGCATTATGTGATCCAGCTCAGAAGATTGTTACCACACTGCATTACTATGTGATCCAGCTCAGAAGATTGTTACCATGACATTAGACACTGCATTAGGACTAGAACAGACCTCAGAAGGTTGTTACCATGACATTAGACACTGCATTAGGACTAGAACAGACCTCAGAAGGTTGCTACCATGACGGTAGACACTGCATTAGGACTAGAACAGACCTCAGAAGTTTGTTTCCATGACATTAGACACTGCATTAGGACTAGAACAGACATCAGAAGGTTGTTACCATGACATTAGACACTGCATTATGACTAGAACAGACATCAGAAGGTTGTTACCATGACATTAGACACTGCATTAGGACTAGAACAGACTTCAGAAGGTTGTTACCATGACGTTAGACACTGCATTAGGACTAGAACAGACCTCAGAAGATTGTTACCATGGTGTTAGACACTGCATTAGGACTAGAACAGACCTCAGAAGGTTGTTACCATGACGGTAGACACTGCATTAGGACTAGAACAGACCTCAGAAGGTTGTTACCATGACGTTAGACACTGCATTAGGACTAGAACAGACCTCAGAAGGTTGTTACCATGACATTAGACACTGCATTAGGACTAGAACAGACCTCAGAAGGTTGCTACCATGACGTTAGACACTGCATTACGACTAGAACAGACCTCAGAAGGTTGCTACCATGACGGTAGACACTGCATTAGGACTAGAACAGACCTCAGAAGGTTGTTACCATGACATTAGACACTGCATTAGGACTAGAACAGACCTCAGAAGGTTGCTACCATGACGGTAGACACTGCATTAGGACTAGAACAGACCTCAGAAGTTTGTTTCCATGACGTTAGACACTGCATTACTATGTGATCCAGCTCAGAAGATTGTTACCATGACATTAGACACTGCATTAGGACTAGAACAGACCTCAGAAGGTTGTTACCATGACATTAGACACTGCATTAGGACTAGAACAGACCTCAGAAGGTTGCTACCATGACGGTAGACACTGCATTAGGACTAGAACAGACCTCAGAAGTTTGTTTCCATGACATTAGACACTGCATTAGGACTAGAACAGACATCAGAAGGTTGTTACCATGACATTAGACACTGCATTATGACTAGAACAGACATCAGAAGGTTGTTACCATGACATTAGACACTGCATTAGGACTAGAACAGACTTCAGAAGGTTGTTACCATGACGTTAGACACTGCATTAGGACTAGAACAGACCTCAGAAGATTGTTACCATGGTGTTAGACACTGCATTAGGACTAGAACAGACCTCAGAAGGTTGTTACCATGACGGTAGACACTGCATTAGGACTAGAACAGACCTCAGAAGGTTGTTACCATGACGTTAGACACTGCATTAGGACTAGAACAGACCTCAGAAGGTTGTTACCATGACATTAGACACTGCATTAGGACTAGAACAGACCTCAGAAGGTTGCTACCATGACGTTAGACACTGCATTACGACTAGAACAGACCTCAGAAGGTTGCTACCATGACGGTAGACACTGCATTAGGACTAGAACAGACCTCAGAAGTTTGTTTCCATGACGTTAGACACTGCATTACTATGTGATCCAGCTCAGAAGATTGTTACCATGACATTAGACACTGCATTAGGACTAGAACAGACCTCAGAAGGTTGTTACCATGACATTAGACACTGCATTAGGACTAGAACAGACCTCAGAAGGTTGCTACCATGACGGTAGACTCAGAAGGTTGCTACCATGACGGTAGACACTGCATTAGGACTAGAACAGACCTCAGAAGTTTGTTTCCATGACATTAGACACTGCATTAGGACTAGAACAGACATCAGAAGGTTGTTACCATGACATTAGACACTGCATTATGACTAGAACAGACATCAGAAGGTTGTTACCATGACATTAGACACTGCATTAGGACTAGAACAGACTTCAGAAGGTTGTTACCATGACGTTAGACACTGCATTAGGACTAGAACAGACCTCAGAAGATTGTTACCATGGTGTTAGACACTGCATTAGGACTAGAACAGACCTCAGAAGGTTGTTACCATGACGGTAGACACTGCATTAGGACTAGAACAGACCTCAGAAGGTTGTTACCATGACGTTAGACACTGCATTAGGACTAGAACAGACCTCAGAAGGTTGTTACCATGACATTAGACACTGCATTAGGACTAGAACAGACCTCAGAAGGTTGCTACCATGACGTTAGACACTGCATTACGACTAGAACAGACCTCAGAAGGTTGCTACCATGACGGTAGACACTGCATTAGGACTAGAACAGACCTCAGAAGGTTGTTACCATGACATTAGACACTGCATTAGGACTAGAACAGACCTCAGAAGGTTGCTACCATGACGGTAGACACTGCATTAGGACTAGAACAGACCTCAGAAGTTTGTTTCCATGACGTTAGACACTGCATTACTATGTGATCCAGCTCAGAAGATTGTTACCATGACATTAGACACTGCATTAGGACTAGAACAGACCTCAGAAGGTTGTTACCATGACATTAGACACTGCATTAGGACTAGAACAGACCTCAGAAGGTTGCTACCATGACGGTAGACACTGCATTAGGACTAGAACAGACCTCAGAAGTTTGTTTCCATGACATTAGACACTGCATTAGGACTAGAACAGACATCAGAAGGTTGTTACCATGACATTAGACACTGCATTATGACTAGAACAGACATCAGAAGGTTGTTACCATGACATTAGACACTGCATTAGGACTAGAACAGACTTCAGAAGGTTGTTACCATGACGTTAGACACTGCATTAGGACTAGAACAGACCTCAGAAGATTGTTACCATGGTGTTAGACACTGCATTAGGACTAGAACAGACCTCAGAAGGTTGTTACCATGACGGTAGACACTGCATTAGGACTAGAACAGACCTCAGAAGGTTGTTACCATGACGTTAGACACTGCATTAGGACTAGAACAGACCTCAGAAGGTTGTTACCATGACATTAGACACTGCATTAGGACTAGAACAGACCTCAGAAGGTTGCTACATGACGTTAGACACTGCATTACGACTAGAACAGACCTCAGAAGGTTGCTACCATGCATTAGACCTCAGAAGGTTGTTACCATGACATTAGAACAGACCTCAGAAGGTTGTTACATGACGTTAGACACTGCATTAGGACTAGAACAGACCTCAGAAGGTTGTTACCATGACATTAGACACTGCATTAGGACTAGAACAGACCTCAGAAGGTTGCTACCATGACGTTAGACACTGCATTACGACTAGAACAGACCTCAGAAGGTTGCTACCATGACGGTAGACACTGCATTAGGACTAGAACAGACCTCAGAAGGTTGTTACCATGACATTAGACACTGCATTAGGACTAGAACAGACCTCAGAAGGTTGCTACCATGACGGTAGACACTGCATTAGGACTAGAACAGACCTCAGAAGTTTGTTTCCATGACGTTAGACACTGCATTACTATGTGATCCAGCTCAGAAGATTGTTACCATGACATTAGACACTGCATTAGGACTAGAACAGACCTCAGAAGGTTGTTACCATGACATTAGACACTGCATTAGGACTAGAACAGACCTCAGAAGGTTGCTACCATGACGGTAGACACTGCATTAGGACTAGAACAGACCTCAGAAGTTTGTTTCCATGACATTAGACACTGCATTAGGACTAGAACAGACATCAGAAGGTTGTTACCATGACATTAGACACTGCATTAGGACTAGAACAGACATTAGACACTGCATTAGGACTAGAACAGACTTCAGAAGGTTGTTACCATGACGTTAGACACTGAAGGTTGACCTCAGAAGGTTGTTACCATACCATGACGGTAGACACTGCATTAGGACTAGAACAGACCTCAGAAGTTTGTTTCCATGACATTAGACACTGCATTAGGACTAGAACAGACATCAGAAGGTTGTTACCATGACATTAGACACTGCATTATGACTAGAACAGACATCAGAAGGTTGTTACCATGACATTAGACACTGCATTAGGACTAGAACAGACTTCAGAAGGTTGTTACCATGACGTTAGACACTGCATTAGGACTAGAACAGACCTCAGAAGATTGTTACCATGGTGTTAGACACTGCATTAGGACTAGAACAGACCTCAGAAGGTTGTTACCATGACGGTAGACACTGCATTAGGACTAGAACAGACCTCAGAAGGTTGTTACCATGACGTTAGACACTGCATTAGGACTAGAACAGACCTCAGAAGGTTGTTACCATGACATTAGACACTGCATTAGGACTAGAACAGACCTCAGAAGGTTGCTACCATGACGTTAGACACTGCATTACGACTAGAACAGACCTCAGAAGGTTGCTACCATGACGGTAGACACTGCATTAGGACTAGAACAGACCTCAGAAGTTTGTTTCCATGACGTTAGACACTGCATTACTATGTGATCCAGCTCAGAAGATTGTTACCATGACATTAGACACTGCATTAGGACTAGAACAGACCTCAGAAGGTTGTTACCATGACATTAGACACTGCATTAGGACTAGAACAGACCTCAGAAGGTTGCTACCATGACGGTAGACACTGCATTAGGACTAGAACAGACCTCAGAAGTTTGTTTCCATGACATTAGACACTGCATTAGGACTAGAACAGACATCAGAAGGTTGTTACCATGACATTAGACACTGCATTATGACTAGAACAGACATCAGAAGGTTGTTACCATGACATTAGACACTGCATTAGGACTAGAACAGACTTCAGAAGGTTGTTACCATGACGTTAGACACTGCATTAGGACTAGAACAGACCTCAGAAGATTGTTACCATGGTGTTAGACACTGCATTAGGACTAGAACAGACCTCAGAAGGTTGTTACCATGACGGTAGACACTGCATTAGGACTAGAACAGACCTCAGAAGGTTGTTACCATGACGTTAGACACTGCATTAGGACTAGAACAGACCTCAGAAGGTTGTTACCATGACATTAGACACTGCATTAGGACTAGAACAGACCTCAGAAGGTTGCTACCATGACGTTAGACACTGCATTACGACTAGAACAGACCTCAGAAGGTTGCTACCATGACGTTAGACACTGCATTAGGACTAGAACAGACCTCAGAAGGTTGTTACCATGACGTTAGACACTGCATTAGGACTAGAACAGACCTCAGAAGGTTGTTACCATGACATTAGACACTGCATTAGGACTAGAAGAACAGACCTCAGAAGGTTGTTACCATGACATTAGACACTGCATTAGGACTAGAACAGACCTCAGAAGGTTGTTACCATGACGTTAGACACTGCATTAGGACTAGAACAGACCTCAGAAGGTTGTTACCATGACATTAGACACTGCATTAGGACTAGAACAGACATCAGAAGGTTGTTACCATGACATTAGACACTGCATTAGGACTAGAACAGACCTCAGAAGGTTGCTACCATGACGTTAGACACTGCATTAGGACTAGAACAGACCTCAGAAGGTTGTTACCATGACGGTAGACACTGCATTAGGACTAGAACAGACCTCAGAAGGTTGTTACCATGGTGTTAGACACTGCATTAGGACTAGAACAGACCTCAGAAGGTTGTTACCATGACGGTAGACACTGCATTAGGACTAGAACAGACCTCAGAAGGTTGTTACCATGACGTTAGACACTGCATTAGGACTAGAACAGACCTCAGAAGGTTGTTACCATGACATTAGACACTGCATTAGGACTAGAACAGACCTCAGAAGGTTGCTACCATGACGTTAGACACTGCATTACGACTAGAACAGACCTCAGAAGGTTGCAGACCTCAGAAGGTTGCTACCATGACGAACAGACCTCAGAAGGTAGACACTGCATTAGACACTGACTAGAACAGACCTCAGAAGAAGGTTGTTACCATGACATTAGACCATGACGGTAGACACTGCATTAGGACTAGAACAGACCTCAGAAGTTTGTTTCCATGACGTTAGACACTGCATTACTATGTGATCCAGCTCAGAAGATTGTTACCATGACATTAGACACTGCATTAGGACTAGAACAGACCTCAGAAGGTTGTTACCATGACATTAGACACTGCATTAGGACTAGAACAGACCTCAGAAGGTTGCTACCATGACGGTAGACACTGCATTAGGACTAGAACAGACCTCAGAAGTTTGTTTCCATGACATTAGACACTGCATTAGGACTAGAACAGACATCAGAAGGTTGTTACCATGACATTAGACACTGCATTATGACTAGAACAGACATCAGAAGGTTGTTACCATGACATTAGACACTGCATTAGGACTAGAACAGACTTCAGAAGGTTGTTACCATGACGTTAGACACTGCATTAGGACTAGAACAGACCTCAGAAGATTGTTACCATGGTGTTAGACACTGCATTAGGACTAGAACAGACCTCAGAAGGTTGTTACCATGACGGTAGACACTGCATTAGGACTAGAACAGACCTCAGAAGGTTGTTACCATGACGTTAGACACTGCATTAGGACTAGAACAGACCTCAGAAGGTTGTTACCATGACATTAGACACTGCATTAGGACTAGAACAGACCTCAGAAGGTTGCTACCATGACGTTGAAGGTTGTTACCATGACAGACACTGCATTAGGACTAGAACAGACCTCAGAAGGTTGTTACCATGCATTAGGACTAGAACAGACCTCAGAAGGTTGTTACCATGACGTTAGACACTGCATTAGGACTAGAACAGACCTCAGAAGGTTGTTACCATGACGTTAGACACTGCATTAGGACTAGAACAGACCTCAGAAGGTTGTTACCATGACGTTAGACACTGCATTAGGACTAGAACAGACCTCAGAAGGTTGTTACCATGACATTAGACACTGCATTAGGACTAGAACAGACATCAGAAGGTTGTTACCATGACATTAGACACTGCATTAGGACTAGAACAGACATCAGAAGGTTGTTACCATGACATTAGACACTGCATTAGGACTAGAACAGACTTCAGAAGGTTGTTACCATGACGTTAGACACTGCATTAGGACTAGAACAGACCTCAGAAGATTGTTACCATGGTGTTAGACACTGCATTAGGACTAGAACAGACCTCAGAAGGTTGTTACCATGACGGTAGACACTGCATTAGGACTAGAACAGACCTCAGAAGGTTGTTACCATGACGTTAGACACTGCATTAGGACTAGAGAGAAGGTTGTTACCATGACATTAGACACTGCATTAGGACTAGAACAGACCTCAGAAGGTTGCTACCATGACGTTAGACACTGCATTAGGACTAGAACAGACCTCAGAAGGTTGTTACCATGACATTAGACACTGCATTAGGACTAGAACAGACCTCAGAAGGTTGCTACCATGACGTTAGACACTGCATTACGACTAGAACAGACCTCAGAAGGTTGCTACCATGACGTTAGACACTGCATTAGGACTAGAACAGACCTCAGAAGGTTGTTACCATGACGTTAGACACTGCATTAGGACTAGAACAGACCTCAGAAGGTTGTTACCATGACGTTAGACACTGCATTATGACTAGAAGAGACCTCAGAAGGTTGTTACCATGACATTAGACACTGCATTAGGACTAGAACAGACCTCAGAAGGTTGCTACCATGACGTTAGACACTGCATTAGGACTAGAACAGACCTCAGAAGGTTGTTACCATGACGTTAGACACTGCATTAGGACTAGAACAGACCTCAGAAGGTTGTTATCATGACGTTAGACACTGCATTAGGACTAGAACAGACCTCAGAAGGTTGTTACCATGACATTAGACACTGCATTAGGACTAGAAGAACAGACCTCAGAAGGTTGTTACCATGACATTAGACACTGCATTAGGACTAGAACAGACCTCAGAAGGTTGTTACCATGACGTTAGACACTGCATTAGGACTAGAACAGACCTCAGAAGGTTGTTACCATGACATTAGACACTGCATTAGGACTAGAACAGACATCAGAAGGTTGTTACCATGACATTAGACACTGCATTAGGACTAGAACAGACCTCAGAAGGTTGCTACCATGACGTTAGACACTGCATTAGGACTAGAACAGACCTCAGAAGGTTGTTACCATGACGGTAGACACTGCATTAGGACTAGAACAGACCTCAGAAGGTTGTTACCATGACATTAGACACTGCATTAGGACTAGAACAGACCTCAGAAGGTTGTTACCATGACGTTAGACACTGCATTAGGACTAGAACAGACCTCAGAAGGTTGTTACCATGACATTAGACACTGCATTAGGACTAGAACAGACATCAGAAGGTTGTTACCATGACATTAGACACTGCATTAGGACTAGAACAGACCTCAGAAGGTTGCTACCATGACGTTAGACACTGCATTAGGACTAGAACAGACCTCAGAAGGTTGTTACCATGACGGTAGACACTGCATTAGGACTAGAACAGACCTCAGAAGGTTGTTACCATGACATTAGACACTGCATTAGGACTAGAACAGACCTCAGAAGGTTGTTACCATGACGTTAGACACTGCATTAGGACTAGAACAGACCTCAGAAGGTTGTTACCATGACATTAGACACTGCATTAGGACTAGAAGAACAGACCTCAGAAGGTTGTTACCATGACATTAGACACTGCATTAGGACTAGAACAGACCTCAGAAGGTTGTTACCATGACGTTAGACACTGCATTAGGACTAGAACAGACCTCAGAAGGTTGTTACCATGACATTAGACACTGCATTAGGACTAGAACAGACATCAGAAGGTTGTTACCATGACATTAGACACTGCATTAGGACTAGAACAGACCTCAGAAGGTTGCTACCATGACGTTAGACACTGCATTAGGACTAGAACAGACCTCAGAAGGTTGTTACCATGACGGTAGACACTGCATTAGGACTAGAACAGACCTCAGAAGGTTGTTACCATGACATTAGACACTGCATTAGGACTAGAACAGACCTCAGAAGGTTGTTACCATGACGGTAGACACTGCATTAGGACTAGAACAGACCTCAGAAGGTTGTTACCATGACATTAGACACTGCATTAGGACTAGAACAGACCTCAGAAGGTTGTTACCATGACGTTAGACACTGCATTAGGACTAGAACAGACCTCAGAAGGTTGTTACCATGACGTTAGACACTGCATTAGGACTAGAACATACCTCAGAAGATTGTTACCATGATGTTAGACACTGGATTAGGACTAGAACAGACCTCAGAAGGTTGTTACCATGACGTTAGACACTGCATTAGGACTAGAACAGACCTCAGAAGGTTGTTACCATGACATTAGACACTGCATTAGGACTAGAACAGACCTCAGAAGGTTGTTACCATGACGTTAGACACTGCATTAGGACTAGAACAGACCTCAGAAGGTTGTTACCATGACATTAGACACTGCATTAGGACTAGAACAGACCTCAGAAGGTTGTTACCATGACGGTAGACACTGCATTAGGACTAGAACAGACCTTAGACCATGACGTTAGACACTGCATTAGGACTAGAACAGACCTCAGAAGGTTGTTACCATGACGTTAGACACTGCATTATTACTAGAACAGACCTCAGAAGGTTGTTACCATGACATTAGACACTGCATTAGGACTAGAACAGACCTCAGAAGGTTGCTACCATGACGTTAGACACAGCATTAGGACTAGAACAGACCTCAGAAGGTTGTTACCATGACGTTAGACACTGCATTAGGACTAGTACAGACCTCAGAAAGGACTAAAGTAAAGAATGAAGAATGTGAGGTCCTGACTAACGGAAGATGAACTCAACATCTGAAAGATATCTGCACAGCACTCTCATATTTCCTTGCTGCAGCTTCATCTGTCAACTGTATAGTTTCAACTTCAGAAAATTATTTTTTACATTTTGCAAATCCATTCACTGGTTCCATAATTCTACTAGTTAGTGGCTGTCTAGAGACAATGAGTAGAGAGGGGAGACAGTGGAGAGGGGAGACAGAGGGGAGACAGAGATGAGGGGAGGGAGAGGAGAGAGGGGAGACAGCGGAGAGGGAGGAGCCAGAGGAGAGGGAGGAGACAATAGAGAGGGAGGGGCAGGTAGAGAGGGAGGAGACAGAGGAGAGGGATGAGACAAACTAGAGGGAGGAGACAGTAGAGAGGGGAGACAGTGAAGAGGGGAGACAGTGGAGAGAGGAGCCAGTAGAGAGGGGAAACAGGGGAGAGGGGAGACAGTGGAGAGAGGAAACAGGGGAGAGGGGAGCCACGGGAGAGGGGAGATAGTGGAGAGGGTTGGCAGTGGAGAGGGGAGCCTGTGGAGAGGGGAGCCTGTGGAGAGAGGGGACAGTAGAGAGGGGAGACAGTGGAGAGGGGAGACAGTGGAGAGAGGGGAGACAGTGGAGAGAGGGGAGACAGTGGAGAGAGGGGAGCCTGTGGATAGGGGAGCCTGTGGAGAGAGGGGACAGTAGAGAGGGGAGACAGTAGAGAGGGGAGACAGTGGAGTAAGGAGACAGTGGAGAGAGGAGACAGTAGAGAGGGGAGACAGTACAGAGGGGAAACAGGGAGGAGGGGGGACAGTGGAGAGAGTAGTCAGTAGAGAGGGGAAACAGGGGGAGGGGAGACCGTGAGGAGGGGAGACAGTGGAGAGAGTAGTCAGTAGAGAGGGGAAACAGGGGGAGGGGAGACAGTGAGGAGAATACTATTCTATGTGCCTCTAAAACCAACTATTCTTAACACGGTACCTGTTTGTCAGACTCCTTATTAATCAGTAGCAGGGTGCTGTTTGTCAGACTCCTTATTAATCAGTAGTAGGGTGCTGTTTGTCAGACTCCTTATTAATCAGTAGCAGGGTGCTGTTTGTCAGACTCCTTATTAATCAGTAGCAGGGTGCTGTTTGTCAGACTCCTTATTAATCAGTAGCAGGGTGCTGTTTGTCAGACTCCTTATTAATCAGTAGTAGGGTGCTGTTTGTCAGACTCCTTATTAAAATGGACAATACGGACACAGATCTACACAATTACAACTATATATTCATCTTTTTATTTTCCAGTATGAAATACCAACGTTACCATAGATGAACTGTTAATTACCAAGATGAGAGAAGATTCAGTAGTGAAGTATATTTTAGTCGTATTAAATGTCTGCTGTTTTATCTTCAGTGTTCATTAGCTGCTGGTGGACTAACGAGGCTGTTCTCACTACAGGCCTGCTGGTGGACTAACGAGGCTGTTCTCACCACAGGCCTGCTGGTGGACTTAATGAGGCTGTTGCACATTATCAAAGGAGCTGTGACATCACTCAACAATGGATACCAAAATAAACATTGGCTGACATCAACTACAATATTCTTCAAAACACTATACCAGTATTTCTGTGTGCTTTCCCTAATTAAAGCTTATCAAACCACTGACAGCATAAGGCCTGGACTGCATCTGTGTGTGTTTTTGTGTGTCTCCATGTGTCTCCATGTGTCTCCATGTGTCTCCATGTGTCTCCATGTGTCTCCATGTGTCTCCATATGTCTCCATGTGTCTCCATGTGTGTCTCCATGTGTGTCTCCATGTGTCTCCATGTGTCTCCATATGTCTCCATGTGTCTCCATGTGTGTCTCCATGTGTGTCTCCATGTGTCTCCATGTGTCTCCATGTGTCTCCATGTGTCTCCATGTGTCTCCATGTGTCTCCATGTGTGTCTCCATGTGTCTCCATGTGTGTCTCCATATGTCTCCATGTGTGTCTCCATGTGTCTCCATGTGTCTCCATGTGTCTCCATGTGTCTCCATGTGTGTCTCCATATGTCTCCATGTGTGTCTCCATGTGTCTCCATGTGTGTCTCCATATGTCTCCATGTGTGTCTCCATGTGTCTCCATGTGTGTCTCCATATGTCTCCATGTGTGTCTCCATGTGTGTCTCCATGTGTGTCTCCATGTGTGTCTCCATATGTCTCCATGTGTGTCTCCATGTGTCTCCATGTGTGTCTCCATGTGTCTCCATGTGTCTCCATGTGTCTCCATGTGTGTCTCCATATGTCTCCATGTGTGTCTCCATGTGTCTCCATGTGTGTCTCCATATGTCTCCATGTGTGTCTCCATGTGTCTCCATGTGTCTCCATGTGTCTCCATGTGTCTCCATGTGTGTCTCCATGTGTCTCCATGTGTCTCCATATGTCTCCATGTGTCTCCATGTGTGTCTCCATGTGTGTCTCCATGTGTCTCTATGTGTGTCTCCATGTGTCTCCATGTGTCTCCATGTGTCTCTATGTGTGTCTCCATGTGTCTCCATGTGTCTCCATGTGTCTCTATGTGTGTCTCCATGTGTCTCCATGTGTGTCTCCATGTGTCTCCATATGTCTCCATGTGTCTCCATGTGTCTCCATGTGTCTCTATGTGTGTCTCCATGTGTCTCCATGTGTCTCCATGTGTCTCTATGTGTGTCTCCATGTGTCTCCATGTGTGTCTCCATGTGTCTCCATGTGTGTCTCCATGTGTCTCCATGTGTGTCTCCATGTGTCTCCATGTGTCTCCATGTGTCTCCATGTGTCTCCATGTGTGTCTCCATATGTGTCTCCATGTGTCTCCATGTGTCTCCATATGTGTCTCCATGTGTCTCCATGTGTCTCCATGTGTCTCCATGTGTGTCTCCATGTGTCTCCATGTGTCTCCATGTGTGTCTCCATGTGTCTCCATATGTCTCCATGTGTCTCCATGTGTGTCTCCATGTGTCTCCATGTGTGTCTCCATGTGTGTCTCCATGTGTCTCCATGTGTCTCCATGTGTGTCTCCATGTGTGTCTCCATATGTCTCCATGTGTGTCTCCATGTGTCTCCATGTGTGTCTCCATGTGTCTCCATGTGTGTCTCCATGTGTCTCCATGTGTCTCCATATGTCTCCATATTTGTCTCCATATGTCTTCATATGTCTCCATGTGTGTCTCCATATGTCTCCATATGTGTCTCCATGGGTCTCCATGTCTACATATGTGTCTCCATATGTCTCCATGTGTCTCCATATGTCTCCATATGTCTCAATATGTGTCTCCATATGTCTCCATATTTCTCCATATGTGTCTCCATGTGTCTCCATGTGTCTCTCCATATGTCTCCATGTGTCTCCATGTGTCTCCATGTGTCTCCATATGTCTCCATGTGTGTCTACATGGGTGTCTCCATATGTCTCCATATGTCTCCATATGTTTCCATATGCCTCTATGTGTGTCTCCATGTGTGTCTCCATGTGTGTCTTCATATGTCTTCATATGTCTCCATATGTCTCCATGTGTCTCCATATGTCTCCATGTGTCTCCATATTTCTCCATGTGTCTCCATGTGTCTCCATATGTCTCCATATGTCTCCATATGTGTCTCCATATTTCTCCATATGTCTCCATGTGTCTCCATATGTCTCCATATTTGTCTCCATATGTCTCCATATGTCTCCATATGTGTCTCCATATGTCTCCATGTGTCTCCATATGTCTCCATGTGTGTCTCCATATGTCTCCATATGTCTCCATGTGTCTCCATGTGTGTCTCCATATGTCTCCATATGTCTCCATATGTCTCCATGTGTCTCCATGTGTGTCTCCATGTGTGTCTCCATGTGTCTCCATATGTCTCCATATGTCTCCATGTGTCTCCATGTGTGTCTCCATGTGTGTCTCCATGTGTCTCCATGTGTGTCTCCATGTGTGTCTCCATATGTCTCCATGTGTCTCCATGTGTGTCTCCATGTGCGTCTCCATGTGTGTCTCCATGTGTCTCCAAGTGTCTCCATGTGTCTCCATGTGTGTGTTTGTGTCTCCATGTGTGTCTATGTCTCTCCATTTCTATGTGTCTCCATGTGTGTCTATGCGTCTCCATGTGTGTCTATGTCTCTATGTCTCCATGTGTGTGTTTGTGTCTCCATGTGTGTCTATGCGTCTCCATGTGTGTCTATGTCTCTATGTCTCCATGTGTGTGTTTGTGTCTCCATGTGTGTCTATGTGTCTCCATGTGTGTCTGTGTGTCTATGTCTCTATGTCTCCATGTGTGTCTATGTGTCTCCTTGTGTGTCTATGTCTCTATGTCTCCATGTGTGTCTATGTCTCTATGTCTCCATGTGTGTCTATGTGTCTCCATGTGTGTCTATGTGTCTCCATGTGTGTCTATGCGTCTCCATGTGTATCTATGCGTCTCCATGTGTGTCTGTGTATCTATGTCTCCATGTGTGTCTATCTCTCTCCATGTCTATGTGTCTCCATGTGTGTCTATGCGTCTCCATGTGTGTCTATGTCTCTCCATGTGTCTCCATGTCTATGTGTCTCCATGTCTATGTGTCTCCATGTGTGTCCACGTGTCTCCATGTCTATGTGTCTCCATGTCTATGTCTCTCCATGTGTGTGTTTTGTGTCTATGTGTCTCCATGTGTGTGTTTGTGTCTCCATGTGTGTCTATGTCTCTCCATGTCTATGCGTCTCCATGTTTGTCTATGTCTCTCCATGTGTGTCCATGTGTCTCCATGTGTGTCTCCATATGTCTCCATATACTCCATATGTCTCCATGTGTCTCCATGTGTGTCTCCATGTGTCTCCATATATTCCATATGTCTCCATATGTGTCTCCATGTGTCTCCATGTGTGTCTCCATGTGTGTCTCCATGTGTCTCCATGTGTGTCTCCATGTGTCTCCATGTGTGTCTCCATGTGTGTCTCCATATGTCTCCATGTGTCTCCATGTGCGTCTCCATGTGTCTCCATGTGTGTCTCCATGTGTGTCTCCATGTGTGTCTCCATGTGTGTCTCCATGTGTCTCCATGTGTGTCTCCATGTGTCTCCAAGTGTCTCCATGTGTCTCCATGTGTGTGTTTGTGTCTCCATGTGTGTCTATGTCTCTCCATTTCTATGTGTCTCCATGTGTGTCTATGCGTCTCCATGTGTGTCTATGTCTCTATGTCTCCATGTGTGTGTTTGTGTCTCCATGTGTGTCTATGCGTCTCCATGTGTGTCTATGTCTCTATGTCTCCATGTGTGTGTTTGTGTCTCCATGTGTGTCTATGCGTCTCCATGTGTGTCTATGCGTCTCCGTGTATGTCTATGTCTCTATGTCTCCATGTGTGTCTATGTCTCTATGTCTCCATGTGTGTCTATGTGTCTCCATGTGTGTCTATGTCTCTATGTCTCCATGTGTGTCTATGTGTCTCCATGTGTGTCTATGTGTCTCCATGTGTGTCTATGCGTCTCCATGTGTGTCTATGCGTCTCCATGTGTGTCTGTGTCTCTATGTCTCCATGTGTGTCTATCTCTCTCCATGTCTATGTGTGTCCATGTGTGTCTATCTCTCTCCATGTCTATGCGTCTCCATGTGTGTCTGTGTCTCTATGTCTCCATGTGTGTCTATCTCTCTCCATGTCTATGCGTCTCCATGTGTGTCTATGTCTCTCCATGTGTCTCCATGTCTATGTGTCTCCATGTCTATGTGTCTCCATGTGTGTCCATGTGTCTCCATGTCTATGTGTCTCCATGTCTATGTCTCTCCATGTGTGTGTTTTGTGTCTATGTGTCTCCATGTGTGTGTTTGCGTCTCCATGTGTGTCTATGTCTCTCCATGTGTGTCCATGTGTCTCCATGTCTATGTGTCTCCATGTGTGTCCATGCATGAGCCTGTGTACGTGTATGAGTGTGTGTGTTTCACACAATCTTAACAGTCATGTGGAACCACCTCTATTCCTTGACCAGGCAGCGGAAACACTCATGACTACCAGGTTCCATGTAATATCTCCTGGTCCTGATATAAACCGGCGTTTCACACCGCCACCTCCCCCTAAAGGGCAATCCACCATTGGTCAATAACCAATATTACCCCCCCCCCCCCCCCTCCTAACCAAACAAACCAAGCACATGTCAAAATCACAATCAAAACACAGAAGTTTTAATTAAGATGACTGGGGGTCTGTTCTCTGCTCTGGTACAGGTGTGATGAATGACTAGTCACCCTTCTAGGGGGTACAGTACTGGTATGAATGACTAGTCTCCCCTTCTAGGGGGTAAAGTACTGGTATGAATGACTAGTCTCCCTTCTAGGGGGTACAGTACTGGTATGAATGACTAGTCTCCCTTCTAGGGGGTACAGTACTGGTATGAATGACTAGTCTCCCTTCTAGGGGGTACAGTACTGGTATGAATGACTGTTCTCTCTTCTAGGCGGTACAGTACTGGTATGAATGACTGTTCTGGTATGAATGACTATTCTGGTATGAATGACTAGTCTCTCTTCTAGGAGGTACAGTACTGGTATGAATGACTGTTCTGGTATGAATGACTAGTCTCTTTTCTAGGGGGTACAGTACTGGTATGAATGACTGTTCTGGTATGAATGACTGTTCTCTCTTCTAGGAGGTACAGTACTGGTATGAATTACTGTTCTGGTATGAATGACTAGTCTCTCTTCTAGGGGGTACAGTACTGGTATGAATGACTGTCCTGGAATGAATGACTGTTATCTCTTCTAGGCGGTACAGTACTGGTATGAATGACTGTTCTGGTATGAATGACTATTCTGGTATGAATGACTGTTCTGGTATTAATGACTGCCCTGGTATGAATGACTAGTCTCTCTTCTAGGAGGTACAGTACTGGTATGAATGACTGTTCTCTCTTCTAGGAGGTATAGTTCTGGTATGAATGTCTGTTCTCTCTTCTAGGAGGTATAGTGCTGGTATGAATGTCTGTTCTCTCTTCTAGGAGGTATAGTACTGGTTTGAATGACTGTCTTGGTATGAATGACTGTCCTGGTTTGAATGACTGTCCTGGTATGAATGACTGTCCTGGTCTGAATGACTGTCCTGGTATGATTGACTGTCCTGGTATGAAGGACTGTTCTGGTATGACGGACTGTCCTGGTATGAATGACTGTCCTGGTATGAAGGACTGTTCTGGTATGAATGACTGTCCTGGTATGAAGGACTGTTCTGGTATGAAGGACTGTCCTGATATGAATGACTGTTCTGGTATGAATGACTGTTCTGGTATGAAGGACTGTTCTGGTCTGAATGACTGTTCTGGTATGAATGACTGTTCTGGTCTGAATGACTGTCCTGGTCTGAATGACTGTCCTGGTATGAATGACTGTTCTGGTATGAATGACTGTCCTGGTATGAATGACTGTCCTGGTATGAATGACTGTTCTGGTATGAATGACTGTTCTGGTATGAATGACTGTCCTGGTATGAATGACTGTTCTGGTATGAATGACTGTTCTGGTATGAATGACTGTCCTGGTTTGTTTTCCAGTAAGGGGAATGACTGACTGTAATATATCTGTGTGGGTCTGCTGAGTTTGTTCTAGACTGGTGTTCCTGAGAGAAAATGTTCCTTGCATTTCTAAATTCAATTTGTTGTTAGTTCTTGTCGCTCCGTGTTCAACACAAATTAAGTCTTAGGTCTCTCCTTATGGTAATTAAGAACATAAATAGCACTTATTCAGTAGGTTAGAAATTAATGTTAACATCACTTAAAGATGATGTGAAAGAAAGTTATCTTAACCTTCGGGGACATAAGCTGTCAAGTTAATATTGAAACATTATCAGCCCAACTTCTCTTGTTAATAGGCAGCTTATCTTTCAGCAGTGGTGGGTAGGCCAAGGTGAACACCCTCTCCTCCCTCTCTTTCTGCTCATCATCCGATTAGGGATTCATCTCTCCACTCCTGTTTTACTGCGTTCCCTCTCTGCTTTTAGTCTCCCACAGGAACTCTTCCCTCTAATCATCGCTGGGGTTTTTTCTTGGCACGGTCCTCTCTCTCTCTCTCTCTCTCTCTCTCTCGCTCTCTCTCTCTTGCTCTCTCGCTCTCTCTCTCCCTCCTCCTCCCCATCTCCTCTCCTCTCCTCTCCTCGCCGCTCTTCCTCCTCTCCTCTTACACAAAATGGGCCCCTACTACTGTTGGACCAGCACTCATGCACTTACTTAGTTTTTAAAAGGTCAGCAATATTTGTCTCCCACAAGCTGTGGTAGCAAAATAGAGGGAGAACGGCTTTGTCTCAAATGGCAAGCTATTCCCAATATAGTGCACTATGGGGCCCTGGTCACGAGTAGCGCACTTCAAAGGGAATAGAATGCCATTTGGGATCCAGAAAAGATATTTGGGCAAGCCAAACTGCAGTACTACACAGCTGGCATAACAACACAAAAAATAAATGCTGAGTTGCTTGGTTGACCCAATTCCTGGGTTGCAGACGTTGAGTAACCTAGTTGGTTGTTTTCTTTGAAAAGAGCAGGTTTAGGTTGTTGAACATTTTAAGGTTGAACATTTACATTTTTCTAGTTCCCAGAAGCTTGCAAATCCCATTATTGGGATGGATACCACCTTATCCTAACATGTCATAAATAAAAGTTAATGTTCTTGAACAATGTGTAAAATGCTACACATTTTAAAGGAAAAATTGTGATTTGCAGTATGTAAGAGAGAGAAAGAGAGTGAGGATGAACAGGAGTGACATTTACTCTCACGGGTGGCCAATAAGATCTATCTGAAAGCCACATTCATAATAGGCTACGCCTTCTGAAAATTACAAAAAGGATTACATTCAAAATGGCCCAGCTGCTTGGGCAACCAGCATGAAAGTAAAACAAATTCCAACTGATGGTTATTAAATGAATCCATGTTTGGGTAATCCCAACAACCAAACTCATGGACCCCAACTGGCCTGGTCAAAATAGCCCAGCATGTGTTATGTACAATACAAAGCACTGGGTTAACATAGAACACAAATTGGAGGTTAAATTAACCCCTGTTTGAGAAATCTTTTTTTTTTACCTTTAGGAAAAAACCCTGGATGGTATGGTAGATACCAGAGGTACATTATCTCTGCTAGTCAGGTAGTCTGTGAATCTGGATGGTATGGTAGATACCAGAGGTACATTATCTCTGCTAGTCAGGTAGTCTGTGAATCTGGATAGAGGCCACATTATCGCTGCTAGTCAGGTAGTCTGTGAATCTGGATGGAGGCCACATTATCTCTGCTAGTCAGGTAGTCTGTGAATCTGGATGGAGGCCACATTATCTCTGCTAGTCAGGTAGTCTGTGAATCTGAATAGAGGCCACATTATCTCTGCTAGTCAGGTAGTCTGTGAATCTGGATGGAGGCCACATTATCTCTGCTAGTCAGGTAGTCTGTGAATCTGGATGGAGGCCACATTATCTCTGCTAGTCAGGTAGTATGTGAATCTGGATGGAAGCCACATTATCTCTGCTAGTCAGGTAGTCTGTGAATCTGAATAGAGGCCACATTATCTCTGCTAGTCAGGTAGTCTGTGAATCTGGATGGAAGCCACATTATCTCTGCTAGTCAGGTAGTCTGTGAATCTGGATGGAGGCCACATTATCTCTGCTAGTCAGGTAGTCTGTGAATCTGGATGGAGGCCACATTATCTCTGCTAGTCAGGTAGTATGTGAATCTGGATGGAAGCCACATTATCTCTGCTAGTCAGGTAGTCTGTGAATCTGGATAGAGGCCACATTATCTCTGCTAGTCAGGTAGTCTGTGAATCTGGATGGAGGCCACATTATCTCTGCTAGTCAGGTAGTTTGTGAATCTGGATAGAGGCCACATTATCTCTGCTAGTCATGTAGTCTGTGAATCTGGATGGAGGCCACATTATCTCTGCTAGTCATGTAGTCTGTGAATCTGGATGGAGGCCACATTATCTCTGCTAGTCAGGTAGTCTGTGAATCTGGATGGTATGGTAGATACCAGAGGTCAGGTAGTCTGTGAATCTGGATGGAGACCACATTTTCTCTGCTAGTCAGGTAGTTTGTGAATCTGGATGGAGGCCACATTATCTCTGCTAGTCAGGTAGTCTGTGAATCTGGATAGAGGCCACACTATCTCTGCTAGTCAGGTAGTCTGTGAATCTGGATGGAGACCACATTATCTCTGCTAGTCAGGTAGTCTGTGAATCTGGATGGAGACCACATTATCTCTGCTAGTCAGGTAGTCTGTGAATCTGGATGGAGACCACATTATCTCTGCTAGTCAGGTATTCTGTGAATCTGGATGGAGACCACATTATCTCTGCTAGTCAGGTATTCTGTGAATCTGGATGGAGACCACATTATCTCTGCTAGTCAGGTATTCTGTGAATCTGGATGGAGACCACTTTATCTCTGCTAGTCAGGTAGTCTGTGAATCTGGATGGGAGCAATGGGAAGGCATTGTAATGCAGATGAGCTCTGTCATCTTGGGCCTGTGTCCCAAATGGCACCCTACTCCCTATATTGATCAGGGATCTGGTCACGAGTAGTGCACTATGCAGGGAATAGCGTGTCACTTGGGATGCATCATGTGTCTTTCCTGACTGTTTGATGTAATGAATGCAATTAGGAACAGAGAAAAAAACATTACATTAGTGCTCAGTCTACAATCAGAATAAATTACAGCATCAAACACACACACAGCATCAAACACACACACACACACACACACACACACACACACACACACACACACACACTCACATACAGCATCACACAGACACACAGCATCAAACACACACACACACACACACACACACACACACATACAGCATCACACAGACACACAGCATCAAACACACACACACACACACACACACACACACACTCACACACTCACACAAACACACACACACACACACACACACACACAAACACACACACACACACAGCATCAACAACACACACACACAGCATCAAACAGACACACTACAGCATCACACACACACACAGCATCACACAGACACACAGCATCACACACACACACAGCATCAAACAGACACACTACAGCATCACACACACACACACAGCATCAAACAGACACACTACAGCATCACACACACACACACAGCATCAAACAGACACACTACAGCATCACACACACACACAGCATCACACACACATATAGCATCACACAGACACACAGCATCAAACAGACACACTACAGCATCACACAGACACACAGCATCAAACAGACACACTACAGCATCACACACACACACAGCATCAAACAGACACACAGCATCACACACACACACAGCATCAAACAGACACACAGCATCACACATACACACACAGCATCAAACAGACACGCTACAGCATCACACAGACACACATCATCAAACAGACACACTACAGCATCACACAGACACACAGCATCAAACAGACACACTACAGCATCACACAGACACACAGCATCACACAGACACACAGCATCAAACAGACACACTACAGCATCACACAGACACACAGCATCACACAGACACACAGCATCACACACACACACAGCATCAAACAGACACACTACAGCATCACACACACACACAGCATCACACAGACACACAGCATTCCAGAGACATACAGCATCAAACAGACACACTACAGCATCACACAGACACACAGCATCACACAGACACAGAGCATCACACACACACACAGCATCAAACAGACACACTACAGCATAACACACACACACAGCATCACACAGACACACAGCATCACACACACACACAGCATCAAACAGACACACTACAGCATCAGACACACACACAGCATCACACACACATACAGCATCACACAGACACACAGCATCAAACAGACACACTACAGCATCACACAGACACACAGCATCAAACAGACACACTACAGCATCACACACACACACAGCATCAAACAGACACACAGCATCACACAAACACACAGCATCAAACAGACACACAGCATCACACACACACACACAGCATCAAACAGACACACTACAGCATCACACAGACACACAGCATCAAACAGACACACTACAGCATCACACAGACACACAGCATCAAACAGACACACTACAGCATCACACAGACACACAGCATCACACAGACGCACAGCATCACACAGACACACAGCATCAAACAGACAAACTACAGCATCACACAGACACACAGCATCACACAGACACACAGCATCACACACACACACAGCATCAAACAGACACACTACAGCATCACACACACACACAGCATCACACAGACACACAGCATCACAGAGACACACAGCATCAAACAGACACACTACAGCATCACACAGACACACAGCATCACACAGACACACAGCATCACACAGACACACAGCATCAAACAGACACACTACAGCATCACACAGACACACAGCATCACACAGACACACAGCATCACACACACACACACAGCATCAAACAGACACACTACAGCATCACACAGACACACAGCATCACACAGACACACAGCATCAAACAGACACACAGCATCACACACACACACAGCATCAAACAGACACACTACAGCATCACACAGACACACAGCATCAAACAGACACACTACAGCATCACACACACACACAGCATCAAACAGACACACTACAGCATCACACAGACACACAGCATCAAACAGACACACTACAGCATCACACAGACACACAGCATCAAACAGACACACTACAGCATCACACAGACACACAGCATCACACAGACACACAGCATCACACAGACACACAGCATCAAACAGACACACTACAGCATCACACAGACACACAGCATCACACAGACACACAGCATCACACACACACACAGCATCAAACAGACACACTACAGCATCACAAACACACACAGCATCACACAGACACACAGCATCACACAGACACACAGCATCAAACAGACACACTACAGCATCACACAGACACACAGCATCACACAGACACACAGCATCACACACACACACACAGCATCAAACAGACACACTACAGCATCACACAGACACACAGCATCACACAGACACACAGCATCAAACAGACACACTACAGCATCACACACACACACAGCATCACACAGACACACAGCATTCCAGAGACATACAGCATCAAACAGACACACTACAGCATCACACAGACACACAGCATCACACAGACACAGAGCATCACACACACACACAGCATCAAACAGACACACTACAGCATAACACACACACACAGCATCACACAGACACACAGCATCACACACACACACAGCATCAAACAGACACACTACAGCATCAGACACACACACAGCATCACACACACATACAGCATCACACAGACACACAGCATCAAACAGACACACTACAGCATCACACAGACACACAGCATCAAACAGACACACTACAGCATCACACACACACACAGCATCAAACAGACACACAGCATCACACAAACACACAGCATCAAACAGACACACAGCATCACACACACACACACAGCATCAAACAGACACACTACAGCATCACACAGACACACAGCATCAAACAGACACACTACAGCATCACACAGACACACAGCATCAAACAGACACACTACAGCATCAAACAGACACACTACAGCATCACACAGACACACAGCATCACACAGACACAGAGCATCACACACACACACAGCATCAAACAGACACACTACAGCATCACACACACACACAGCATCACACAGACACACAGCATCACAGAGACACACAGCATCAAACAGACACACTACAGCATCACACAGACACACAGCATCACACAGACACACAGCATCACACAGACACACAGCATCAAACAGACACACTACAGCATCACACAGACACACAGCATCACACAGACACACAGCATCACACACACACACACAGCATCAAACAGACACACTACAGCATCACACAGACACACAGCATCACACAGACACACAGCATCAAACAGACACACTACAGCATCAAACAGACACACAGCATCACACACACACACAGCATCAAACAGACACACTACAGCATCACACAGACACACAGCATCAAACAGACACACTACAGCATCACACACACACACAGCATCAAACAGACACACTACAGCATCACACAGACACACAGCATCAAACAGACACACTACAGCATCACACAGACACACAGCATCAAACAGACACACTACAGCATCACACAGACACACAGCATCACACAGACACACAGCATCACACAGACACACAGCATCAAACAGACACACTACAGCATCACACAGACACACAGCATCACACAGACACACAGCATCACACACACACACAGCATCAAACAGACACACTACAGCATCACAAACACACACAGCATCACACAGACACACAGCATCACACAGACACACAGCATCAAACAGACACACTACAGCATCACACAGACACACAGCATCACACAGACACACAGCATCACACACACACACACAGCATCAAACAGACACACTACAGCATCACACAGACACACAGCATCACACAGACACACAGCATCACACAGACACACAGCATCACACAGACACACAGCATCACACACACACACAGCATCACACACACACACAGCATCAAACAGACACACTACAGCATCACATAGACACTAAGCATCACACAGACACACAGCATCACAAAGACACACAGCATCACACAGACACACAGCATCACACAGACACACAGCATCACACAGACACACAGCATCAAACAGACACACTACATCATCACACAGACACACAGCATCACGCAGACACACAGCATCACACACACACACACAGCATCAAACAGACATACTACAGCATCACACAGACACACAGCATCACACAGACACACAGCATCACACAGACACACAGCATCACACAGACACACAGCATCACACACACACACACAGCATCACCCAGACACACAGCATCACACAGACACACAGCATCACACAGACACACAGCATCACACACACACAGTATCACACACACACACAGCATCACACAGACACACAGCATCACACACACACACACAGCATCACACAGCATCACACACGCATACAGCATCACACAGGCACACACAGCATCACACAGACATACAGCATCACACAGGCACACAGCATCAAACAGACACACAGCATCACACAGACACACAGCATCACACACACACAGCATCACACAGACACACACAGCATCACACAGACATACAGCATCACACAGACACACAGCATCACACAGACACACAGCATCACACAGACACACAGCATCACACAGACACACCACAGCATCACACAGACACACAGCATCACACAGACACACAGCATCACATACACACACAGCATCAAACAGACACACTACAGCATCACAAAGACACACAGCATCACACAGACACACAGCATCACACACACACACAGCATCACACACACACACAGCATCAAACAGACACACTACAGCATCACACAGACACGCAGCATCAAACAGACACACAGCATCACACACACACACAGCATCAAACAGACACACTACAGCATCACACAGACACACAGCATCAAACAGACACACTACAGCATCACACAGACACACAGCATCAAACAGACACACTACAGCATCACACAGACACACAGCATCACACAGACACACAGCATCACACAGACACACAGCATCAAACAGACACACTACAGCATCACACAGACACACAGCATCACACAGACACACAGCATCACACACACACACAGCATCAAACAGACACACTACAGCATCACAAACACACACAGCATCACACAGACACACAGCATCACACAGACACACAGCATCAAACAGACACACTACAGCATCACACAGACACACAGCATCACACAGACACACAGCATCACACACACACACACAGCATCAAACAGACACACTACAGCATCACACAGACACACAGCATCACACAGACACACAGCATCACACAGACACACAGCATCACACAGACACACAGCATCACACAGACACACAGCATCAAACAGACACACTACAGCATCACATAGACACTAAGCATCACACAGACACACAGCATCACAAAGACACACAGCATCACACAGACACACAGCATCACACAGACACACAGCATCACACAGACACACAGCATCACACACACACACAGCATCAAACAGACACACTACAGCATCACACAGACACACAGCATCACGCAGACACACAGCATCACACACACACACAGCATCACACAGACACACAGCATCACACAGACACACAGCATCACACAGACACACAGCATCACACAGACACACAGCATCACACACACACACACAGCATCACCCAGACACACAGCATCACACAGACACACAGCATCACACAGACACACAGCATCACACACACACAGCATCACACACACACACAGCATCACACAGACACACAGCATCACACACACACACAGCATCACACAGCATCACACACGCATACAGCATCACACAGACACACACAGCATCACACAGACATACAGCATCACACAGACACACAGCATCAAACAGACACACAGCATCACACAGACACACAGCATCACACCTACACAGCATCACACAGACACACACAGCATCACACAGACATACAGCATCACACAGACACACAGCATCACACAGACACACAGCATCACACAGACACACAGCATCACACAGACACACAGCATCACACAGACACACTACAGCATCACACAGACACACAGCATCACACAGACACACAGCATCACACACACACACACAGCATCAAACAGACACACTACAGCATCACAAAAACACACAGCATCACACAGACACACAGCATCACACACACACACAGCATCAAACAGACACACTACAGCATCACACAGACACACAGCATCACACATACACACAGCATCACACAGACACACAGCATCACACAGACACACAGCATCACACACACACACAGCATCACACAGACACACAGCATCACACAGACACACAGCATCACACACACACACAGCATCACACACACACACAGCATCACACACACACACACACACACACACAGCATCACACAGACACACAGCATCACACAGACACACAGCATCACACACACATAAAGCATCACACAGACACACACAGCATCACACAGACATACAGCATCACACAGACACACAGCATCACACACACACACAGCATCAAACAGACACACAGCATCACACAGACACACAGCATCACACAGACACACACAGCATCACACACACACACAGCATCACACAGACACACAGCATCACACAGACACACAGCATCACACACATACAGCATCACACACACATACAGTATCACACAGACACACAGCATCACACAGACACACAGCATCACACAGACACACAGCATCACACACACATACAGCATCACACAGACACACAGCATCACACACACACACAGCATCAAACAGACACACTACAGCAACACACAGACACACAGCATCAAACAGACACACTACAGCATCACACAGACACACAGCATCACACACACATACAGCATCACACAGACACACATCATCACACAGACACACAGCATCACACACACACACACAGCATCACACAGACACACAGCATCCCACAGACACACAGCATCACACACACATACAGCATCACACAGACACACACAGCATCACACACACACACAGCATCACACACACACACACAGCATCACACACACACACAGCATCACACAGACACACAGCATCACACACACACACAGCATCACACAGACACACAGCATCACACAGACACACAGCATCACACACACATACAGCATCACACAGACACACACAGCATCACACACACACACAGCATCACACACACACACAGCATCACACACACACACACAGCATCAAACAGACACACTACAGCATCACACAGACACACAGCATCAAACAGACACACTACAGCATCACACAGACACACAGCATCACACAGACACACACAGCATCACACAGACATACAGCATCACACAGACACACAGCATCACACACACACACAGCATCAAACAGACACACAGCATCACACAGACACACAGCATCACACAGACACACACAGCATCACACACACACACAGCATCACACAGACACACAGCATCACACAGACACACAGCATCACACACATACAGCATCACACACACATACAGTATCACACAGACACACAGCATCACACAGACACACAGCATCACACAGACACACAGCATCACACACACATACAGCATCACACAGACACACAGCATCACACACACACACAGCATCAAACAGACACACTACAGCAACACACAGACACACAGCATCAAACAGACACACTACAGCATCACACAGACACACAGCATCACACACACATACAGCATCACACAGACACACAGCATCACACAGACACACAGCATCACACACACACACACAGCATCACACAGACACACAGCATCCCACAGACACACAGCATCACACACACATACAGCATCACACAGACACACACAGCATCACACACACACACAGCATCACACACACACACACAGCATCACACACACACACAGCATCACACAGACACACAGCATCACACACACACACAGCATCACACAGACACACAGCATCACACAGACACACAGCATCACACACACATACAGCATCACACAGACACACACAGCATCACACACACACACAGCATCACACACACACACAGCATCACACACACACACACAGCATCAAACAGACACACTACAGCATCACACAGACACACAGCATCAAACAGACACACTACAGCATCACACAGACACACAGCATCACACAGACACACAGCATCACACAGACACACAGCATCAAACAGACACACAGCATCACACAGACACACAGCATCACACACACACAGCATCACACAGACACACACAGCATCACACAGACATACAGCATCACACAGACACACAGCATCACACAGACACACAGCATCACACAGACACACAGCATCACACAGACACACAGCATCACACAGACACACAGCATCATACACACACACAGCATCAAACAGACACACTACAGCATCACAAAGACACACAGCATCACACAGACACACAGCATCACACACACACACAGCATCAAACAGACACACTACAGCATCACACAGACACACAGCATCACACAGACACACAGCATCACACACACACAGCATCACACAGACACACACAGCATCACACAGACATACAGCATCACACAGACACACAGCATCACACAGACACACAGCATCACACAGACACACAGCATCACACAGACACACAGCATCACACACACACAGCATCAAACAGACACACTACAGCATCACAAAGACACACAGCATCACACAGACACACAGCATCACACACACACACAGCATCAAACAGACACACTACAGCATCACACAGACACACAGCATCACACATACACACAGCATCACACAGACACACAGCATCACACACACACACAGCATCACACAGACACACAGCATCACACACACACACACACAGCATCACACAGACACACAGCATCACACAGAAACACAGCATCACACACACATAAAGCATCACACAGACACACGCAGCATCACACAGACATACAACATCACACAGACACACAGCATCACACACACACACAGCATCAAACAGACACACAGCATCACACAGACACACAGCATCAAACACACACTACAGCATCACACAGACACACAGCATCACACAGACACACAGCATCACACACATACAGCATCACACACACATACAGCATCACACAGACACACATCATCACACAGACACACAGCATCACACAGACACACAGCATCACACAGACACACAGCATCACACAGACACACAGCATCACACACACACACAGCATCACACAGACACACAGCATCACACACACACACAGCATCAAACAGACACACTACATCATCACACACACACACAGCATCACACAGACACACAGCATCACACAGACACACAGCATCACACACACACACAGCATCACACAGACACACAGCATCACACAGACACACAGCATCACACACACATACAGCATCACACAGACACACACAGCATCACACACACACACAGCATCACACACACACACAGCATCACACACACACACAGCATCACACAGACACACAGCATCACACACACACACAGCATCACACAGACACACAGCATCACACAGACACACAGCATCACACACACATACAGCATCACACAGACACACACAGCATCACACACACACACAGCATCACACACACACACAGCATCACACACACACACACAGCATCAAACAGACACACTACAGCATCACACAGACACACAGCATCAAACAGACACACTACAGCATAACACAGACACACAGCATCACACAGACACACAGCATCACACACACACACAGCATCACACAGACACACAGCATCACACAGACACACAGCATCACACACACATACAGCATCACACAGACACACACAGCATCACACACACACACAGCATCACACACACAGCATCACACAGACACACACAGCATCACACAGACATACAGCATCACACAGACACACAGCATCACACAGACACACAGCATCACACAGACACACAGCATCACACACACAGCATCACACAGACACACACAGCATCACACAGACATACAGCATCACACAGACACACAGCATCACACAGACACACAGCATCACACAGACACACAGCATCACACAGACACACAGCATCATACACACACACAGCATCAAACAGACACACTACAGCATCACAAAGACACACAGCATCACACAGACACACAGCATCACACACACACAGCATCAAACAGACACACTACAGCATCACACAGACACACAGCATCACACAGACACACAGCATCACACACACACAGCATCACACAGACACACACAGCATCACACAGACATACAGCATCACACAGACACACAGCATCACACAGACACACAGCATCACACAGACACACAGCATCACACAGACACACAGCATCACACACACACACAGCATCAAACAGACACACTACAGCATCACAAAGACACACAGCATCACACAGACACACAGCATCACACACACACACAGCATCAAACAGACACACTACAGCATCACACAGACACACAGCATCACACATACACACAGCATCACACAGACACACAGCATCACACACACACACAGCATCACACAGACACACAGCATCACACACACACACACACAGCATCACACAGACACACAGCATCACACAGAAACACAGCATCACACACACATAAAGCATCACACAGACACACACAGCATCACACAGACATACAGCATCACACAGACACATAGCATCACACACACACACAGCATCAAACAGACACACAGCATCACACAGACACACAGCATCAAACACACACACAGCATCACACAGACACACACAGCATCACACAGACATACAGCATCACACAGACACACAGCATCACACAGACACACAGCATCACACACACACACACAGCATCACACAGACACACTACAGCATCAAACAGACACACTACAGCATCACACAGACACACTACAGCATCACACAGACACACAGCATCACACAGACACACATCATCACACACATACAGCATCACACACACATACAGCATCACACAGACACACATCATCACACAGACACACAGCATCACACAGACACACAGCATCACACACACATACAGCATCACACAGACACACAGCATCGCACACACACACAGCATCAAACAGACACACTACAGCACCACACAGACACACAGCATCAAACAGACACACACAGCATCACACAGACACACAGCATCACACAGACACACAGCATCACACACACATACAGCATCACACAGGCACACACAGCATCACAGCATCACACACACACACAGCATCACACACACACACAGCATCACACACACACAGCATCACACACACACACAGCATCACACAGACACACAGCATCACACACACACACAGCATCACACAGACACACAGCATCACACAGACACACAGCATCACACAGACACACACAGCATCACACACACACACAGCATCACACACACACACAGCATCACACACACACACAGCATCACACAGACACACAGCATCACACACACACACAGCATCACACACTATGAAGTAGATCTCCACCAACAAAACCTTCAAAAATATCAACTCAATAAACACAGGGGTTTATGGGAACAATACCAACACAGGGGTTTATGGGAACAATACCAACACAGGGGTTTATGGGAACAATACCAACACAGGGGTTTATGGGAACAATACCAACACAGGGGTTTATGGGAACAATACCAACACAGGGGTTTATGGGAACAATACCAACACAGGGGTTTATGGGAACAATACCAACACAGGGGTTTATGGGAACAATACCAACACAGGGGTTTATGGGAACAATACCAACACAGGGGTTTATGGGAACAATACCAACACAGGGGTTTATGGGAACAATACCAACACAGGGGTTTATGGGAACAATCCCAACACAGGGGTTTATGGGAACAATACCAACACAGGGGTTTATGGGAACAATACCAACACAGGGGTTTATGGGAACAATACCAACACAGGGGTTTATGGGAACAATACCAACACAGGGGTTTATGGGAACAATACCAACACAGGGGTTTATGGGAACAATACCAACACAGGGGTTTATGGGAACAATACCAACACAGGGGTTTATGGGAACAATACCAACACAGGGGTTTATGGGAACAATACCAACACAGGGGTTTATGGGAACAATACCAACACAGGGGTTTATGGGAACAACACCAACACAGGGGTTTATGGGAACAACACCAACACAGGGGTTTATGGGAACAATACCAACACAGGGGTTTATGGGAACAATACCAACAATCATGCTGTGCAGTGACCGTACTTCCCTTTTAAGTGTCCTTTGAGGTCAAAGGGCTCTGAACCAAATGGAACCCTATTCCCTATATGTAGTGAACTACTTTAGACCAGTGCCCATAGGGCTCAGTTCTAAATGAATACTCTATATGTATAGGGAATAGGGTGCCATTTGGGATGCGGTCATAGAGCAGACTGATGTACTCCATCCTCCCAGCCCAGGCATGCTGCCAGATACTACGGAGGAAGGCAGGGACGGAGGGAGGGAGGGAGGGAGGGAGGGAGGGAGGGAGGGAGGCAAGCAGGCAGGCAGGCAGGCAGGCAGGGAGGGAGGGAGGGAGGATTAAAGAAAGGAAGGCAGGAGGGGAGGGAGGGAGGGAGGGAGGGAGGGAGGGAGGGAGTAGGCTAGTAGGCTAGGAGGCAGTCTTCCTACACACTCTGACAGGCTAGCGGTCTGACTAAAACAGTCTTCCTCTCTTCTCTCCTTGACTTTTCTTTCCCAAGCCTCTCTAACCCATATGGCTCTGGCCATATAGCTGCAGAGAACTGAAAAGAGGAGAGACCCAGGGATGTGTGTGCTTTGGGGACCTTTAACAGAATGTGACAGGCAGAACGGGTGTTGTATGTGGAGAATGAGAGCTGCAGTAGATATCTCAGATAGGGGGGAGTGAGACCTAAGGAGATTTTATAAATAAGCATCAACTAGTGGGTCTTGTGACGTGTATACAGAGATAACCAGTTTACAGAGGAGAATAGGGATGTGTCCTATAAGGAGTATTGGTGGCAAATCTGATGGCCGAATGGTAAAAACATCTAGCCACTCGAGAGCACCCTTACCTGCCGATCTATAAATTATGTCTCCGTAATCTAGCCTGGGTAGGATGGTCATCTGAATCAGGGTTAGTTTGGCAGCTGGGGTGAAAGAGGAGCGATTACGATAGAGGAAACCAAGTCTAGATTTAACTTTAGCCTGCAGCTTTGATATGTGCTGAGAGAAGGACAGTGTACCGTCTAGCCATACTCCCAAGTACTTGTATGAGGTGACTACCTCAAGCTCTAAACCCTCAGAGGTAGTAATAACATCTGTGGGGAGAGGGGCATTCTTATTACCAAATCACATGACCTTTGTTTTGGAGGTGTTCAGAACAAGGTTAAGGGCAGAGAAAGCTTGTTGGACACTAACAAAGCTTTGTTGTAGAGCATTTAATTAACACAAAATTCAGGGAGGGGCCAGATGAGTATAAGACTGTATCATCTTCATATAAACGATGAGAGAGCTTCCTACTACCTGAGATATGTTGTTGATGTAAATTGAGAAGAGCGTGGGGCCTAGGATCGAGCCTTTGTGTACTCCCTTGGTGACAGGCAGTGGCTGAGACAGCAGATTTTCTGACTTTATTCACTGCACTCTTTAAGAGAGGTAGTTAGCAAACCAGCCCAACGACCCCTCAGAGACACCAATACTCATTTGCCGACCCACAATAATGGAATGGTCTATCTTATCAAAAGCTTTGGCCAAGTCAATACAAAGAGCAGCACAATATTGCTTAGAATCAAGGGCAATGGTGACATCATTGAGGACCTTTAAGGTTGCAGTGACTCATCCATAACCTGAGCAGAAACCAGATTGCAAACCAGAGAGAATACTATAGACATCAAGAAAGTCAGTCATCTGATTATTGACAACTTTTTCCACCACTTTTGATAAGGGCAAAATAGAAATAGGCCAATAACAGTTAGGATCAGCTTGATCTCATCAAGGAGAGTAGCCTTTCCTGGGTGTTTGGAGTCATACCTTGTGAGATTGGTAATAATCTGAGAAAGATTGAGGGAGTCCCATTGCTTTAGGACTTGGTCAGGTGGTTTAAGCATGTCCCAGTTTAGATCACCTAGCAGGACAAATTCAGACTTAGTGTAAGGGGCCAGGAGAGAGCTTAGGGCAGGTAGGGTACAGGCCGGTGCTGATGGAGGATGATAACACCCAGCAACAGTCAGCAAAGAGCCATTTGAAAGTTTAATGCTTAAATCCAGCAAATCAAATTGTTTGGGGACAGACTTGGTGGAGGCAACAGAGCACTGAAGGTGATCCTTGGTAAAGATTGCCACTCCCCCACCTTTGGAAGATCTGTCTTGCCGATAAAGGTTATAACCAGAAAAGTTAACATCAGTATTCAAAACACTCTTCCTTAACCACGTCTCAGTAATGACCAACACATCTGGATTGGAGCTGTGAACCCACACTTTCAATTGATCCATTTTAGGTAATAAGCTTCTAGTGTTGACGTGCAGAAAACCCAGGCTTTTACGAGAGCAGAAATCAGTGAAGCAGATATCAGAGCACAAGTCAGAATTGGGGCTGGCAACAGTAGATGGGCCAGGGTGTACACGCACATTTCCAGATATCATCAACAGTAATACAATCAAGGCACTGCAGAGGACAGGGAGAGCTCTGCAGTGTTGATTTATGACATCTGAATGCACATTCAGAACTGGCTCTCAAGAGAAGACAGACTATGTGCTCACTGCCCACAAAATGAGGTGGAAACTGAGCTGCACTTCCTAACCTCCTGCCCAATGTATGACCATATTAGAGACACATATATCCATTAGATTACACAGATCCACAAAGAATTAAAAAACAAACCCACTTTTGATAAACGTTTATTTATTTATTGTTAAATGTCTTTATTATTTTGGAACTTTTGTGAGTGTAATGTTTAGTGTAATTTTTTAAAGACCTATTTCACTTGCTTTAACATTGTAAACATATGTTTCCCATGTCAATAATGCACTTAAATTGAAATTGAAATGATGTAAGAGAGAGATAGAGAGAGAGAGAGAGATAGAGAGAGAGAGATAGAGAGAGAGAGAGAGAGACAGAGAGAGAGACAGAGAGAGAGACAGAGAGAGAGAGAGAACAGAAAACAAGGAGAGAGAACAGAGGGAGAACAGAGAACAGAAAACAGAAAGAACAGACAGAGAACAGAGAGAGAGAACAGATAACAGATAACAGAACAGAGACAGAGAACAGAGATAGAGAACAGATAACAGATAACAGAACAGAGACAGAGAACAGAGAGAGAGAACATATAACAGATAACAGAACAGAGACAGAGAACAGAGAGAGAGAACATATAACAGATAACAGAACAGAGACAGAGAGCAGAGAGAGAGAACAGAGGTAGACATGGTCTGGTTCCTCCAGTAAATAGAGAACAGAGACAGAGGTAGACAGGGTCTGGTTCCTCCAGTAAATAGATAACAGAGACAGAGGTAGACATGGTCTGGTTCCTCCAGTAAATAGATAACAGAGACAGAGGTAGACATGGTCTGGTTCCTCCAGTAAATAGATAACAGAGACAGAGGTAGACATGGTCTGGTTCCTACAGTAAATAGAGAACAGAGACAGAGGTAGACAGGGTCTGGTTCCTCCAGTAAATAGATAACAGAGACAGAGGTAGACATGGTCTGGTTCCTCCAGTAAATAGAGAACAGAGACAGAGGTAGACATGGTCTGGTTCCTACAGTAAATAGAGAACAGAGACAGAGGTAGACATGGTCTGGTTCCTACAGTAAATGACCTACAGTACCAGACTCATTTTCTGAATCCAATAATGGCGTGTTGACCCTTGATTTAAACATGTCCACTTCAGCAAAATGAAATTCCCTCTCCTCATCCTTTACAATGAGGTGGTACAGGGAGAGAATGAAGGGAGAGGAGGAGTAGTAACAGTAACCAGGAAACCAACTGTCCAGGTAGAAACAGTAACCAGTAACCCAACTGTCCAGGTAGTAACAGATCATTATGCAGTAACCCTGGTAGTAACAGATCACTATAGAGTAACCCAGGTAGTAACAGATCACTATAGAGTAACCCAGGTAATAACAGATCACTATAGAGTAACCCAGGTAGTAACAGATCACCATAGAGTAACCCAGGTAGTAACAGATCACTATAGAGTAACCCAGGTAGTAACAGATCACTATATAGTAACCCAGGTAGTAACAGATCACTATAGAGTAACCCAGGTAGTAACAGATCACTATAGAGTAACCCAGGTAGTAACAGATCACTATAGAGTAACCCAGGTAGTAACAGATCACTATAGAGTAACCCAGGTAGTAACAGATCACTATAGAGTAACCCAGGAAGTAACAGATCACTATAGAGTAACCCAGGTAGTAACAGATCACTATAGAGTAACCCAGGTAGTAACAGATCACTATAGAGCAGGGGTGTCAAAGTCAAATGGACGGAGGGCCAAATAAAAAAATCAGCTACAAGACGAGGGCCGGACTGTTCGAATGTTCATTGAAAAAATTTTAAATGACGCATATAGTCTAGTGAACCTAATTGAACCTACTGAAAACCTAACAAATATATTACAATATGATCAGATAAATAAAGCAATATTTTCTTATGGCTCTGTCAGTAATCTTTAATTTTCAACAGACACAAAAGACAAATTTCCTTTATATAAATATCCCCATAACATGAACATTAAATGAAAGAAACCGGTATTCAAGGCACCATCAGTAGACTATATTTTCTATTTTAGCAAAAGTGGGCTAAATTTACTTCAAAGAAAAAACAATAATAGCAATTTTCTATCATCCACTCAACTGAAATATTTTTAAAATATAATTGGATTGAAATACAAAAAAATAAAGTGCAAAAATCTATTAATCAAAAACAACACTTTGTTTAAGGAGAAGTAACATGCAGTGAAAACAAATATTAAATTTTAACTTTTAAACTTGAACTGAGTAAAAACTCTAAATATGTGATTGCACAGTAATGTTCACTTGTTTGAGGTTGAGGGTGATACTTGGTGGTGTCCCATCTTTTCCACAAGTTCATCAATGTTCGGGGTAAGGCTCTGAGCTGAAGAAATCCTCAGAATTGAGTGGAGGTGTTCAGCAGTAAGTCGACTTCTGTGTGATGTTTTGTTCAGGTTCATCAAAGAAAACAGTTGTTCACACAGGTATGTGCTGCCAAACATAGACAACGTTTGAGCAGCCTGGATGCGCAGCTGGGGCATTGTGCCGGGGAGGAAACGGGCGAACTCCGCAGCACCCACTGCCGCATATTTTGCCCTCAGTGCATCATTGCATTGGAGGTCAATCAACTCCATTTGGAGGTTTGGTGGTGAGCTTTCCACGTCAACAGCAAATGGGTTACCGAGCAGTTCCAACCTGCTTTTTTGTGCTTCAAAGTCAGCAAATCGGCGTCGAAAGTCAGCGGCAAGCATACCTATTTTATCAGCCAACTGTGTGCTCGGGAACGCACTGGTAGAGAGCTTCTCTTTCATGGTCTGGCAGCTGGGAAAGTGGCTCAAATTTTCTTTCCGCATCTGCGTCTCCCACAGAGTCAGTTTGGTTTTAAATGCCTTCACTGTACTGTACATATCAGAGATGACACGATCCCGACCCTGCAGCTGCAAGTTTATTGCATTCAGATGACTCGTAATGTCACACAGAAAAGCCATTTCACACAGAAACATTTCGTCTCGGAGTTGTGTTGTGTCTTTCCCTTTGCTGTCCAAGAACAGACAAATCTCCTCACGAAGCTCGAAACATCTTTGAAGCACCTTTCCCTGGCTTAGCCATCGCACCTCTGTGTGATAAGGCAAATCACCATGCTCCGTTTCTAACTCCGTCAGAAATGCCTTGAACTGGCGGTGATTCAAACCTTTGGCTCTGATAAAGTTAACTGTGCGCGTGATGATGCTCATTACATGCTCCATTTTCAAGGCTTTACCGCACAACGCTTCCTGGTGTATGATACAATGATAAGCTGTCAGCTCACCTGTCGCGTTTTCCTCTTGCATCTTTTCCCGTATCTTCGCCACCAGTCCGCTCCTGTGTCCACACATCGCAGGTGCTCCGTCGGTTGTCAAACCCACGAGTTTTTCCCAAGGCAGCTCCATCTCATTTACACATCTTGACACCTCTTCATACAAATCATGCCCCGTAGTTGTGCCATGCATAGGACGTAAAGCCAAAAACTCCTCTGTCACGCTTAGGTTGGAGTCCACTCCGCGGATGAAAATTGACAACTGGGCAATGTCAGAAATGTCGGTGCTCTCATCCACAGCCAAGGAATATGCAATAAAATCTTTTCCCTTTTTCACAAGCTGCTCTTTTAGATTGATGGACAACTGGTCTACTCTCTCGGCAATGGTGTTTCTGCTCAGACTCACATTTAAAAAGAGTTGCCTTTTTTCTGGGCAAACTTCGTCACAAACTTTAATCATGCAGTTTTTGATGAAATCCCCCTCCGTGAATGGCCGGGCTGATTTAGCGATCTCTTCTGCCAAAATAAAACTGGCCTTGACAGTTGCGTCCGCGTGTGTGTCCGCGTGTTTCGTTTCATAATGTCGTCTCAGATTATACTCTTTCAGTACCGCCACACTTTCTCCACACAGAAGACACACAGGTTTTCCAGCTACCTTCGTGAACATATACTCCGACTCCCACCTTGTTTGAAACCCCCGGTTCTCAGTATCCACCTTCCGTTTTGCCATTTTTGATGGGTATCTGAAAGTTAATTTTACTGTGATGCTGACGACTGCTGTGCCAATAAATATTGAAATGAAGCAGCCTACTGCTCGGTGCGTCACCTTTGCATTGTGGGAAATGTAGTATTGGTGCGTGTAAAAGATCTGCGGGCTGCCGGCTTGCTGCGGGCCGGTTCTAATAATAAATCAAGATCATCCCAGGGGCCGTAAAAAACCTTCTTGCGGGCCGGATGTGGCCCGCGGGCCTTGACTCTGACATATGTGCTATAGAGTAACCCAGGTAGTAACAGATCAATATAGAGTAACCCAGGTAGTAACAGATCACTATAGAGTAACCCAGGTAGTAACAGATCACTATAGAGTAACCCAGGTAGTAACAGATCACTATAGAGTAACCCAGGTAGTAACATATCACTATAGAGTAACCCAGGTAGTAACAGATCACTATAGAGTAACCCAGGTAGTAACAGATCACTATAGAGTAACCCAGGTAGTAACAGATCACTATAGAGTAACCCAGGTAGTAACAGATCACTATATAGTAACCCAGGTAGTAACAGATCACTATAGAGTAACCCAGGTAGTAACAGATCACTATATAGTAACCCAGGTAGTAACAGTAACCCATACAGTAACATTTCCACCCAGGAAGCACCACTAGCTAATTGCTACTTGGAATACAAACCCAACAGTCAGGAATACTGTAGTAATTTATTTTATGTTCTAAAGTCTCATAAAATACACCACAGTCTGCATTTGAAGTTGAGGATGCTTCACATATCAACCATGACCCTAATACTGCTGGCAAAAATAAAAACCTTTCTCGCATGAACTACTATCAAATTCAATGTAGAAAGAAGCCTGCTGTAGTTCAAAGAAAGATTCTGTATTAAATACAATAAAAAGACAAAGCTGTTTAATGTTACCATTCACACAATGCCTCATATTTGCAATTACAATTCACCAATTAGGACACACAGTAACACACTTAGTTAAAGACCCGCTGGTAATAATGATGCCAATAAACCCTGCAGTTTGGACATAACAGCCTTAGTGAAAGACCCGCTGGTAATAATGATGCCAAAAAACCCTGCAGTTGGGTCAATAGACACAGACCTTAAACAACACCAACCTAAAACACATCAACAGACTGCAGACACACATCCTGGATTGGCTAAACAGAGGTTGTATCTGAAATGGCCCCCTATTCCTTATTTAGTGCACAACTTATAACATGGCACACAATTCCCTATTTAGTGCATTACTTTAGACCAGAGCTCTGTGGGCCGTGGTTAAAAGCAGGAATGGGGTGCATTTCAGCCAGGCATTACAGGAGTGTGTTTACCTGGGCCAGGTGGAGACAGGCGAAAGGGGATCTTGATAGGTGACAGTTGGAACAGGCGGAGGGGATGGATGAACGAGGGAGAGCAGGAGGAGGGCGAAGGCCCTTGGAGTCTGGAGGGGTCTGATTCCAAGGCTGTCATGGCGGCAGCTGCCAGAGAGATCCTCTTGTTCCTGCCCACTCTCTTGATAGCCACAGGACAACCTGGAGAAAGAGAGAGAGAGAGAGAGAGAGAGAGAGAGAGAGAGAGAGAGAGAGAGAGGGAGAGACAGAAAGAAGGCGAGAGACAGAGACAGACAGAGAGAAAGCGACAGTGACAGACAGAGAGAGAGAGAGAGAGAGAGAGAGAGAGAGAGAGAGAGAGACAGGAAGAAGGCGAAAGACAGAGAGAAAGAGACAGTGACAGACAGAGAGAGAGAGAACAGAGAACAGATAATGACTAATTGACCCCTTCTCTACCTAACTGCTCTCTCTCCCTCTCTCTCCCTCTCCCTCTCTCTCCCTCTCTCTCTCTCTCTCTCTCTCTCTCTCTCTCTGTCTCTCTCGCTCTCTGTCTCTCTCTGTTTCCACCATCAAAGGGAGAAAGGTTTAGTCCCAGAATAATGATGATGAGGGTTCGACCTACGAGCAGGGGATCATTTCAAAGAGAGGCCAAAACATGCTAGTGACAGTAGAGGTTTAGTTAATAAGTATAATAAGTTAATGAGTTGGTATATTCATATAGTCAGTCATGGGGTTGATGTAGCTTGACAGAATACTACAGAAAATAACAACATGTCATATTTCAGTTCTGGGTCTAATTCCCAAATGACACTCTATTTTCAATATAGTGCACTACTTTCGACCATGGCTCATAGGGTTCGGGTCAAAAGTAGTGCACTATATAGGGAATAGGGTACAATTTGTGAGAGAAAAAAAAACCTGTGCGTGCATATTAAAAGGCATTAAAAGGATGTGTGTCCCAAACAACACCCTATGCCCTATCACCAGAGCCCTATGGACAACATAGGGAACAGGGAGCCATTTAGGACACATCCACTGTCTCAGTACTACTGAAGGAATCCTTGTCCTGGATGAAGCATGGCTCTATCTTTGTATGTTGATTTAGAATGGCTGCCGTGCCAACACTGTGGCTTTTCATCACCAGGCTCAAAGCGTTATGCTGGAGGCCCGTCTCAAATGGAAATCTATTCCCTATGGGGCTCTGGTTAAAAATAGTGCACTATATGGGGAATAGGGTGCCATTTGAGACCTAGACAGGGTGTATCAGACAGCAGCTAGCGCCCTAGCGCCCTAGCATGATGTGGTGGAGCTTACAACTGGAGCCAGCGAAGGAAGATAATCACAAGTAAGCCTACGCACACATGGAATCTGTGTCCTGTAGGAAGGGTGTTAAACCTCTCTCTTTTTCTCTCTCTCTCTCTCTCTCTCTCTCTCGCTCTCTCTCGCTCTCTCTCTCGGTGCATGCTGGGAGTTTTTTGGAGTTTGAGTGTTTGGTGTGGAAAGCTCTATCCTAACTAACTTTCTTGATTCTTTTATTTACATGTTATTTTCTATGGTGGAGGGTTAATGAAATATTTGTTTTTAGCGGTATCCAAGGTTTTCTTTTTCAAAGTTAGGGTGGAAGAGGACAGAGTAACTTTCCTGGGGGTTGGAAGGTGTAGTGTGCGCAATGGCTTCTCAGCCTAGCGCGGAGGAGACGCTGTCGATACAGCATGGATTCAGGTGTGTTCCTGAGAACGGAGTTAAGGTGGAGGAGGTTCTGCTCGCGGTCGGTGAACAGGTAGGAGCTGAGTTTATACATTCTGCTTCTAGAATGAACAAAGCTGTGGTTGTGTTCATGAAAAGGGCTAATTTGGTCGGTAGGCTAATTGCTAGCGGAATATTTGTAAGGGATGTGTTGGTGTCATTTTCACCTCTCTCTACCCCTTCAACAAGAGTTGTAGTGGCAAATTTGCCTCCGTTTATTACGGATGATCAAATTAGGAAAGAGCTGAGTCGTTTTGGTAAGTTTGCTAGCGGTTTCCGTGTACTGTCAGCAGGTTTTCAGGCAGATGCCGTTAAGCACGTTGTTTCGTTCAGGAGGCAAGTGTTTATGTTTCTGAACAATAATGAGCAACAGCTAAATGTGCATTTTAAAGTGAGGCATGGGGAGGGGCTCTATGCCGGTTTTGCCAGCACAGATAGTCTACGGTGTTTTGAATGTGGGGATTTGGGGCACAAGAGTTTTGCGTGCCCACATAAAGGCCATAGACAAGGTGAAGGTACAACGGCAGGTGGGGGAAATCGAGGTCAAAATGCAGGGGGTAAGGAGATGCAGATAGCAGAGGCTGGGCCTAGTCAGTCTAGAGATGGTGGTGTAGATGAGGCTGGCCCTAGTCATGCTATGGAGGGTGGTGCAGATGATGCTGGGCCTAGTCATGCTATGGAGGGTGGTGTAGCTGAGGCTGGCCCTAGTCATGCTATGGAGGGTGGTGCAGATGATACTGCGTCTAGTCAGGTAATTCTAGTGGATGAGGAGAGTATAGTGGGGAAGTGTAAGAGATTAGGGGGGGAGGAGGAGGGTGTCAAGAGGAAAAAGAAAAAGGGTGTGGACAAAGGCACCATGGAAATGTTGCCTGTTGCTGTGGGTGAGGCCCTAACCAGAGAGAAAGGGCAGGTGGTCAGGGTGGGAGATAGAGAAGAGGAGGAAAGTGAGTCTGAGGAAGAGGATGAGGAGTTATTTTTTTCAGACTCCTCTTCAATTGGCCCGGAGCTGACAGCCAGTCAACCCGAGGGGTCTAAGTACACGTTGAGAGAACTGACAAGGTTCCTGAATGAGACTAAGGGGAAAAAAGTTAATCTTGAGGCTTTTTTTCCTGATCCTAGAAAGTTTGTAAGATCAGTACAACATGCTATGAGAAATGAGGGGCATGGTGTCCTCTCACCCAGGAAACGGTTTAGGTTGAGGAAGTGGGTCACAACAGTGCGTAAAGGTTTACCTTCAGACACTGTTTAAATGTTTAATTTCTTACTGACACTGGGGCTTTTTGAGCTTTGCTATTGGTCTATTTCTCTGCTGGCTTTTCTCCCACTTCTTATGGAGACTCTTCGGGTAGGCTCGCTCAATATAAATGGCGCCAGAGATGCGGGAAAGAGGAGTGTGTTGGGTGAATATGTAAAACAAAAAAAAGTACAGGTGTTGTTTCTGCAGGAGACGCATAGTGATGTGGTGAATGAAGTTGATTGGGGGCTCTGGTGGAAAGGGGCAAGTGTGTTGAGCCATGGGACAAATCTTAGTGCAGGGGTGGCAGTCCTTTTTGCACCGGGTCTGGCTGTAAAAATTTGCTCCTCAAAGGAGGTGTGTAGGGGTAGGTTGCTTGTTGTTAAAGCAGAAATTAACAACATGTGTTTTGTCTTTATAAATGTGTATGCGCCTAACACAGGGAGAGAAAGAAGGGTTCTATTTGGGAGTCTTAGACAGGAACTCTCACAAGTAGCGCCTGAGGAGACGCTGGTGATCGGAGGTGACTGGAACTGTACAATGGATTTTACAAAAGACAGAAATGGGGAAGAGCCTCATTCAGTGTCAGTGGGAGTGTTAAGGGATATCTTTAATCAGTTTGACCTAGTGGATGTTTGGAGAACTAAACATCCAAACACAAGACAGTATACGTGGGTGAAGGTTTTTGGGGCTAGGGTGAGTGCAGCTCGACTTGATCGTTTTTACATGTCCAGGAATCAGAGCAATAGGCTACTGGGTGCTACCATTCTCCCAGTGGGGTTTTCGGATCACCACATAACCATGGCTCGGCTGTCTATTTCACCAGGGCCCCGGCAGGCATCTTATTGGAAGTTCAATGTAAAGCTCTTACAAGATGCCACTTTTTGCTCAGGTTTCCAGACTTTTTGGGAAAGATGGGGGCAGCGAAGAGAGGAGTATGAGTCTCTGAGTCAATGGTGGGATGTGGGGAAAGTGCAAATTAGGCTTTTCTGTCAACAGTATACTGCTCTCTCATCCTCAGAGGCTAGGAGAGTATTGGGGGAACTAGAGCGGTGTATTAGTGAGATGGAGGTAGAGATGGTGGGGCAAGGCAATGTAGGCCTCCAGGCTAACTTAGCCGAATTACGTAGGGACCTGGGCAGTTTTTTCCAGGTTAAAGCAAAGGGAGCACTTGTAAGAGCTAGGTTCTCCATGCTCAAGGAGATGGATGCTCCCAGCTCCTTCTTCTTTGGTTTGGAAAGACAGAGCAGTGAAGCCAAGGGTATGCATTGTCTACGGCTGTCTGATGGGCGGGTGACCTCTGTGGTGGGGGAGATGCGGGAGCGGACTGTGGAGTTTTATACTGAATTGTATAGGGCAGAAATGTGTGATCCTATGTGTGCTCAGGTCTTGTTCGCAGGACTCCCTAAGCTCTCTCGGGCACAGAGGGATGAAATGGACATTCCTCTGTTGTCACATGAACTGGCAGAGGCAGTAACCCAGATGTCCCCCGGTCGTGCACCTGGGGTCGATGGACTTCCAGTGGAATTTTACAAAAAATTCTGGGGAACAATTGGACAGGATTTATTTTGCGTGTTGCGTGAATGCGTCGGGGTAGGAGAGTTGCCGATGAGCTGCCGTCGGGCGGCTCTGACTCTCCTGCCCAAAAAAGGGGACTTGTGTGAACTTAAGAACTGGAGGCCTGTGGCATTACTCTGTGCGGACTACAAGATTTTTGCCAAGGTCCTCTCTAACAGACTGAAGTCCCATCTGGACTCTATAATACACAAGGACCAGACATATTGTGTACCGGGACGCTCAATCACGGACAACTTGTTCTTGATTAGGGACATGTTGGACTTGTCGAGAGGTTCTAATGTGAACTTTGGACTGGTCTCTTTAGATCAAGAGAAGGCTTTTGATAGAGTGGATCATGAGTATCTGTTTAATGTGATGTCTGTGTTTGGGTTTGGGAAGAGGTTTGTGACCTGTGTGAAGCTGTTGTATGCTGGGGCGTCATGTATGGTTAAGGTGGGAGGGGGGCTCAGTAGGCCAGTCTGGGTGAGACGGGGTATTAGACAAGGATGCCCTCTATCTGGGCAGCTGTACACACTAGCCATTGAGCCTTTTTTAGGACTGCTACGCAGGAGACTGCGGGGAGTGTGCTGGACAGGCATGGATGTGGTGACAGGAATAGCAGTCTCAGCATATGCAGATGATGTTTCTGTGATGGTCAGGGATGGGCAAGATATGCAGGAACTAGAGACTAGTCTGAAGGTGTACGAGGGAGCTTCATCAGCTAAGGTAAACTGGGGAAAGAGCAAAGCTCTGTTATGTGGGGCATGGGGGGATAGGGCTCCTCCTCTGCTTCCAGGGGGTTTGCAGTGGGGTTGTGAAGGGCTTAAAGTGTTGGGGGTGTACCTGGGCTCGGAGAGGTGGGTCAGCAAGAACTGGGAGGGGCTGTCACAGGCAGTGGTGTCAAGACTGGCCAGGTGGAGGTGGCTCCTGTCCCAAGTGTCATATAGAGGGAGGGTGCTGATAATCAACAACCTGGTGGCATCTTCCTTGTGGCATAAACTGGCTGTCCTCAACCCCCCCGCCGGTCTGCTTGCAGACCTGCAATGCAAGCTGGTGGACTTCTTTTGGTCGGGACATCACTGGCTGAAGGCAGCAGTTTTGTACATGACCGTACACGAAGGAGGACAGGGCCTGGTGGAGCTGGAGAGCAGGATGGCTGCTTTCCGACTAAAGGCGGTGCAGAGACTGCTGTACCACACTGATGTTGGCTGGAGGGAACCAGCATGCGCGCTGCTGAGGAGAGCTGGCGGATTAGGGTTGGACCGGCAGCTGTTCCTCATGAAGCTGGAGAGGCTGAGTACAGCAGGTCTCTCAGAGTTTTACTCTGCGGTGCTGAGGGCCTGGCAGCTGCTAAGGCCCACACGAGAAAGGGGTATGGAGCCTGGGCAGTGGGTGTGGGAGGAGCCTATCTTCCACAACCCAGCCATCCCTTTGAGATCGGTTCAGTCGGCCACCCTGCAGAGGCAATTGATGGCAGGGGGTTTACAAAGGCTGGGTGACCTGAGACTGCTGGGAGAGGAGGGGTGGAAAACCCCGGAGGTCTTGGCGCAACAAACAGGAATAACGTCTCTTAGGCTGCTGGAGAGATTCCTGGAGGAGGTCCAGGAGGCACTGTCTGAGCCGGTAAGGGGGGTGTTTGAGAGGCCAAAGGGAGAGGGGCCACCAATGTTCCCGCCACTGCAGGTGATGGCAGAGACTGGAGACTGGCAAGGGGGTCTGGAGGACTTGTTAGATTTTAACACTCCGAGCCTGGGGGAGTTTGAGGGGGTGGGAGGTAAAGCCCTCTACAACCTCTGCGTTAAGGTTAGGAGCATTAGAAGCCTAACAGGAGTGAAGGCACATCAGTGTATGTGGGGCGGAGAGTATGGTGGGTTTTAGATGGAGGGCGCTCTACAAACCCCCAGTACCAAAGAGGTCAGGGGACCTCCAGTGGAGGGTTCTTCATGGAGCCCTGGCCACTAACAGCTGGTTGGCACGGGTTGATCCGGGAATTGGGCAGGGGTGTCCTTTCTGTCAAATGAAAGAAACTGTAATTCATGTGTTTTCTGTGTGCACCAGGTTAATGCCATTAATGTCTCTGTTGGAATGTCTGTGTGACAGGTTGGGGGTGGTTTTTGCTGTTGGGATGTTTATAATGGGATACAGGTATTCGAGTAAGGAGAAAGAAAAATGTGTTTTGTTGAATTTTCTGTTTGCTCAGGCAAAGTTAGCTATTTGGCTAACAAGGAGGAACAGGGTTAAAGGTGGGGGGATAACAGACCCTTTACTACTGTTTAATGGGATGGTCTCTGCGCGCCTTAGGGTTGAGTTTGAGTTCTATAAAATGATCAAATGTGTGGAGATGTTTGAGGAGATATGGTGTGTTGGGGGGGCTGTCTGTATTGCTGGGGAAGATGTTTTGGATATACGGTTGTAGGAGAGGGTTTTTTGTGTATGGGTTTTTGTATCATGTGGTAGATGGAAAGATGAGTATGGTACATGAATGCAGTACAGGATATATTTTTTATTTATTTTTTTATTTATTTTTTTATTTTAGGAGTGGGGGGGTGAGTTTTAAATGAATTGAGAATGTTTCAATAAAGAAAGACCAAAAGTCAAAGTCTCTCTCTCTCTCTCTCGGTGTTAAATCCACCAGTAGCATCTCATTTCTCTCATCTCGCTCTCTCATCTCTCTCTCATCTCTGCTATCTCTGAAATCTCTGATATCTCTCTCTCAACAGTCAGGCAGCTGCTGAAAACATCCAGATTATCAGGATAACACGTACATTTACATCAAAAGCAAAATGTACTTTAATGTTTATAACAGATGACCTAGGCTTCAAACCCAGTAGAGCCAAATACAGGGGGTCAGGTACCATGACGTGCTGCATTTCAAATCCAACATTAGTTCTGTTTAAGACATTCACGACTACGGGTCAAATGTTGCTCATGGCGCTGCAGTACGTCCTGTTGACCAGGAACCTATAGGGCCAAGTCTCTCTCTCACTGTTTAATGATCATATTGTTCTGTGTTACTACCTGGACAGTTGTGTCACTCTCACTCACTTTCTATGAAAGATGAACATATTTCCCGTAGAAGCACAGCGGCTGTACGTCTTTACACTCTCTGTGTCTCAACGGCAAGGGCACTTGATAAAAGGGTTGCTGCTCTCTGAGCATCTTTCCTGACCCTGGGAATGGAGGGGGGGTGAAATCTCTACGCTCCAACTCAAAACCCGGGAGTCATCACATTCATTATCGTCCTGGCTGCATCAGTCGAAACAGAGAAACCACAGACGCTGAATCTCACTGTAGAGATAAGTCCTGAGGACATTTTGAAAAACAAATCGCACTAGTGAATTCATCCCAGTTAACGTATATCACTACGCCGCTAAAACGAATAGTACTTTATCTAATGGCTGTGAGAGGGAAGATCTGAGGGAAGTGAAGTTATCTACTGTAGCATAGAGAAGAGAGCAGAGCACGCATCCGCCCAATGAGGCCACCGGGGAAATCTACCACAGGAATAACTCCAGTCAGAACAGGAACAGACCAGCAGACAGACAGCCATGTAGAGGAGACTACTACAATTGTAGTCTGGGAGTCTGGGACTACAATTCAACTTCACTAACTGTTACACTATTCACCGCCCTTGGATGTTGTGTTACAAAATGAGATTGAAATAGATGTAACTGTGATTTTTTTTTTGTGTGTGTCTGTGTGTGTGTGTGTGTGAGTGTGAGTGTGTGTGTGTGTGTGTGTGTGTGTGTGTGTGTCGTTGATCTACACGACATACTCATAATGTAAAAGTGAAAAGAAAATTCTACAAATGTTTACATATTTTAAAAAATTCAATAACTCAAATATAGTCTTCACCCCTACAGCCTAAATCAGTTCATAAATACAATTTGGCTTTAAAAAAATCACATTAAAAGTTGCATGTAAGGGGCCTGAGTCAAATATTGAATTCCAAGCACAGATTAGACCAGGGAGCTTTTCAGAAGCCTCATGAAGAAGGTGATTGGTAGATGGGTAACAATAACATATCAGATATTGAATATCTCTTTAAGTATGGTCAAGTTAATAATTATGCTGTGGATGATGTATTTATCAACCCAGACACCACAAAGATACAGTCGATCTTCTGAACTAATAATTATACTGTGGATGATGTATTTATCCACCCAGACACCACAAAGATACAGTCGATCTTCTGAACTAATAATTATACTGTGGATGATGTATTTATCCACCCAGACACCACAAAGATACAGTCGATCTTCTGAACTAATAATTATACTGTGGATGATGTATTTATCCACCCAGACACCACAAAGATACAGTCGATCTTCTGAACTAATAATTATACTGTGGATGATGTGGATGATGTATTTATCAACCCAGTCACCACAAAGATACAGTCGATCTTCTGAACTAATAATTATACTGTGGATGATGTATTTATCAACCCAGACACCACAAAGATACAGTCGATCTTCTGAACTAATAATTATACTGTGGATGATGTATTTATCAACCCAGACACCACAAAGATACAGTCGATCTTCTGAACTAATAATTATACTGTGGATGATGTATTTATCAACCCAGACACCACAAAGATACAGTCGATCTTCTGAACTAATAATTATACTGTGGATGATGTGGATGATGTATTTATCCACCCAGTCACCACAAAGATACAGTCGATTGTTTTAATTGAGCTGCAGGACAGGAATGAAACTGTTTAGGGATGATGAGGCAAATGGGGATTTTAAAACAGCTACAGAGTTCAATGGCTGTGATGGGAGAAAACTGAGGATGGATCAACAAGATCGTAGTGACTCCACAATAATGACCTAAATGACAGAAAGAAAATAATAATTAAAATATACAGAATACAATTATTCCAAAACATGCATTTGTACACAACAAAAGTATTACTGAAGTATTACTGAACTAAAGTATCACTGAAGTATCAGTAAAGTATTACTGAAGTATTACTGAACTAAAGTATCACTGAAGTATCAGTAAAGTATTACTGAAGTAGTACTGAACTAAAGTATCACTGAAGTATCAGTAAAGTATTACTGAAGTAGTACTGAACTAAAGTATCACTGAAGTATCAGTAAAGTATTACTGAAGTATTACTGAACTAAAGTATTACTAAAGTATAACTGAAGAAAAAAACATGGAGAAAAGAAGACAGATATACAGAATAAAATTATACCAAAACGTGCATCCTGTACGCAACAAAACACTAAGGTGTTACTAAAACACAACACTGCAAAATAATACACTTTCTTTGTCCTAAATGCAGATCCAACACAACACATCACTGAGTAACTGTCTCCTGATTTTCAAGCAGGTGGCTGCATCATGGTATGGTGGCTGCATCATGGTATGGTGGCTGCATCATGGTATGGTGGCTGCATCATGGTATGGTGGCTGCATCATGGTATGGTGGCTGCATCATGTTATGGGTATGCCTGACATCGGCAAAGACCGGGGAGTTTTTCAGGATAAAAATAAACGGACTGGAGATAATCACAAAACCCTAGAGGACAACCTGGTTCAGTCTGCTTTCCACTAGACTAATGGGAGCAGGACAATAACCTAGAACACAAGGCCAACTCCACACTAGAGTTGTTTACGAAGAAGACAGTGAATGATCCTGAGTGGTCAAATGACAGTTTTGACTTAAACCTGCTAAAAACTCTATGGCAAGACTTGAACATTGCTGTATAGCCATGATCCCCAACACATTGACAGAGCTTGAAGAATTTTGAAAAGAATAATGGGCAAATATTTCACAATAAATGTGTGCAAAGCTCTTATGAGACTAAGCCAAGAAGACTCACTGCTGTTATCGCTGACCAATGTGTTATTCCCCCGACCCATGGGAGGGGGAATAATAAACTTATATTAGTATTTCATTTTTGCATTAATCTTTAAAAAATATAGATATATTTCTTCCACTTTTACATTAGAATGTATTTTGCATAGATCACTGAAAAAATAAATAAATACTAAATACATTTTAACGTCTTATTTTGTAACACAATACAATGTCAATAAATCAAAGGGGGGGGGGGGCTGTTAATGATAGGCACTGATGAAACATTTAAGGATAACACTTCTCTGTAACATCTTCAACAGCCCGATGCTCTGAATGCATAAACAATGTGACACCGCCTTTTGTTTTGGGGGACAAGGAAAAAAAACGCTTTATGTTTTATTCAACAGAGGGATTTTTGAAACTAGACAAGGATGATTTCATATCACATCTTCCATCTTCAAAGGAACATCTTCAACAAAGACATTCACAACGTGAACCTCTGTCTTCCTGTCTATTTGATCTCTACATCCTGACTGATATAACTCACACAGCCAATGGCCTCCACTTGACTCCACAACCAGGAAGTCTCTCCCTCTCCCTCTTTCAGAAGTGTGCTCGGAAATCCAGGAGAGAAAAAGATCTTAAGCTACCAGTACAAAAGCCTGTAAGTGAGTATCTCAACTCATTAACTATCTCTCTACTGATCTGCAGCTGTCTAGCTCGTAACTTTGGCTGTACAGTACAATAACAGAATGAGAATGTAAAACTCACTTAATTTCAGTAGTGTTTGTGTGAAGTCCGTTACGCATCAGGAAATGAAACAAAATGAAATTCAAAATGGAAGCATACAGATCTAGAACAGAATCAGAACACTATGACACTGTCCTTTGTGTTGTGGTGCTGAATGTTATATATGGAGCTGTCCACAGTGCTGTGGTGCTGAAACAACAACATGGAGTTGTCCAGAGTGTTGTGGTGCTGAAACAACAACATGGAGCTGTCCAGAGTGTTGTGGTGCTGAAACAACAACATGGAGCTGTCCACAGTGTTGTGGTGCTGAAACAACAACATGGAGCTGTCCACAGTGTTGTGGTGCTGAAACAACAACATGGAGCTGTTCACAGTGTTGTGGTGCTGAAACAGCAACATGGAGCTGTCCACAGTGTTGTGGTGCTGAAAGAACAACATGGAGCTGTCCACTGTGTTGGGGTGATGAAACAAACAACATGGAGCTGTCCACAGTGTTGTGGTGCTGAAACAACAACATGACGTTGTCCACAGTGTTGTGGTGCTGAAACAACAACATGACGCTGTCCACAGTGTTGTGGTGCTGAAACAACAACATGGAGCTGTCCACAGTGTTGTGGTGCTGAAACAACAAGCCAGACAAACAGTCCAAACACGTTTTATAACACATAGAGCTCCTTCCTTTTCAAGTCAACCCTGCCCGCGTCATAAAAATGCACCCTATTCCTTATATAGTGCACTACTTTCGACCAGAGCCCTATATGAATAGGGTGCAATTTGGCATGCAATCCCCTGCCACGATCCACCTCCTGTGCCCCTCATATTTACACAGCCTAATAAACTGGCTAGTCCAGAATGGTTCACACTTTCTTCAGGGAAATCTAAAGCTTTGTTTTGCTGAATTATTGACTCTCTTCACTGCTATCCGCCTGTAGTGGAATATTTTTGCCTAAACAAAGCGGGGATAATAATGCTGAGAGCCTTTGTTTGTTCAGGAGAAATGGATCAGCACAAATAGCCTACTGAGGGATGAGTCTCTCTCCCTCCCTTCTCTCTCACTAATATATGGGAGAACTAAAAGCTTGCCCTGGGGGGGCAGGGGGGGGATAACACTTCCTGCATGTGGTTTTTCAGACATACTAGGCCACAATCATCTCATCATACCCACCCCCACTCCACACAGTTGGTCTTCTAGGGGGGTAATCTGCAAGTCGAAAAATATGTTTTTTTTTTTAAACAAGACAAATGTATTTGTTCAATGATCAAAATACAACAAGCCTCAGCGACAACACGTTTAATTAACACTTTTCTGTTGAATTGGAAAATAATTCAGTTTCAACTAACTGCCACTTACCATATGTGAGCCATGTGCTTCAGGGGGAGAATCCCAGGCAAATATCAGATGAAGATGAGCCAAAGTAAACAGAAATATTGATGAGTGCTGTAGAAGCTGTGGATGGGGTGGTTTAAATGTACCATTGTCTGCTGCAAAACAACATCACACCTTAAGGCCTAGTTCCTTCGCTGTCTGATTCAGTGGAGAATAAACCTAAAGCTACAGCAACAATATTCACATCTTGCTGGTATTTAAACCACAGGTGTCTGCTGCCGTGCCGTGGGGGACAGACTAGAGACAGAAACAATATTCACATCTTGCTGGTATCTAAACCACAGGTGTCTGCTGCCGTGCCATGGGGGACAGACTAGAGACAGTAACAATATTCACATCTTGCTGGTATCTAAACGACAGGTGTCTGCTGTCGTGGGGCGAAAGACTAGAGGAGACAGTAACAATATTGTCATCTAGCTTTTGCACACTTTGTCCATTTATTTATGTATGACTCCCTTTTCTCTTTACTCAGCAGTATATATATATATATATATAGCGGGGATAATAATATATATATATACATATATATATTCTCCTATCGATTGAATAACAATCTTGCTCTATTAGAATCAATCACACTTTGTATATTCCATTTTCTCTGGGACAATATTACACTCTGAAAGGGTTACATGTGAAGACATTTGGGCCATCTAGTTGTCCAATTATGAAGCCCAGGAGGCCTATAAACCAGGAGGTCTATAAACCTGGGCGATGTCACAAATGGCATCCTTTTCACCTTTATAGTGCACTACTTCTGACTAGCTTCCTATAGGCCCTAGTAAAAAGCAGTATGCTATAAAGTGAACAGAGAGGCATTTGAGACACAGCTTTGGTCTTCACATGAGAGAAGCCGCTCCCTGTGCTTGCTTCCCTGCTATAGGTCTAAATAGACCAATCAAATCGACATTCTGTTTTCCAGCACCTGTGATAGTGCACTAAGGGTACTGGTCCAAAGTAGTGCACTATGGGTACTGGTCCAAAGTAGTGCACTATGGGTACTGGTCCAAAGTAGTGCACTAAGGGTACTGGTCCAAAGTAGTGCACTATGGGTACTGGTCCAAAGTAGTGCACTATGGGTACTGGTCCAAAGTAGTGCACTAAGGGTACTGGTCCAAAGTAGTGCACTATGGGTACTGGTCCAAAGTAGTGCACTATGGGTACTGGTCCAAAGTAGTGCACTAAGGGTACTGGTCCAAAGTAGTGCACTAAGGGTACTGGTCCAAAGTAGTGCACTATGGGTACTAGTCCAAAGTAATGCACTATGGGTACTAGTCCAAAGTAATGCACTATGGGTACTAGTCCAAAGTAATGCACTATGGGTACTGGTCCAAAGTAGTGCACTATGGGTACTAGTCCAAAGTAATGCACTATGGGTACTAGTCCAAAGTAGTGCACTATGGGTACTGGTCCAAAGTAGTGCACTATGGGTACTGGTCCAAAGTAGTGCACTATGGGTACTGGTCCAAAGTAGTGCACTATGGGTACTGGTCCAAAGTAGTGCACTATGGGTACTGGTCCAAAGTAGTGCACTAAGGGTACTGGTCCAAAGTAGTGCACTATGGGTACTAGTCCAAAGTAGTGCACTATGGGTACTGGTCCAAAGTAGTGCACTAAGGGTACTGGTCCAAAGTAGTGCACTATGGGTACTGTTCGAAAGTAGTGCACTATGGGTACTGGTCCAAAGTAGTGCACTATGGGTACTAGTCCAAAGTAGTGCACTATGGGTACTAGTCCAAAGTAGTGCACTATGGGTACTGGTCCAAAGTAGTGCACTATGGGTACTAGTCCAAAGTAGTGCACTATGGGTACTGGTCCAAAGTAATGCACTATGGGTACTAGTCCAAAGTAGTGCACTATGGGTACTGGTCCAATGTAGTGCACTATGGGTACTGGTCCAAAGTAGTGCACTATGGGTACTGGTCCAATGTAGTGCACTATGGGTACTAGTCCAAAGTAGTGCACTAGGGGTACTGGTCCAAAGTAGTGCACTAGGGGTACAGGTCCAAAGTAGTGCACTATGGGTACTGGTCCAAAGTAATGCACTATGGGTACTGGTCCAAAGTAATGCACTATGGGTACTGGTCCAAAGTAGTGCACTATGGGTACTGGTCCAAAGTAATGCACTATGGGTACTGGTCCAAAGTAATGCACTATGGGTACTGGTCCAAAGTAATGCACTATGGGTACTGGTCCAAAGTAATGCACTATGGGTACTGGTCCAAAGTAGTGCACTATGGGTACTAGTCCAAAGTAGTGCACTATGGGTACTGGTCCAAAGTAGTGCACTATGGGTACTGGTCCAAAGTAATGCACTATGGGTACTGGTCCAAAGTAGTGCACTTGGGAATGGAATGTCACTTTGTGTCCAGACCAGGACTCCAGGGGGACATGTCCCATTCCATTAGGTCACTGTCTATCAACAAGACCAGTTTACTTTCAGATTCCTGGAAAGGGAAATAAAGAGTTTGGGCCACATTCGGAAACAGACCATTATAGACAAGGGTTGACGTATCTACCCTATTCACTTTCTAAACTGTGACCTACCTATTTATGAAAACATTATTATTATTTTGTTATGCTAGCCTCAGAACATGTAATAGGGAATGGAGGAAATAACATGGCAAAAATATAAATATATATATATGTTTTTCGTGTTCATGAATAGTTCATTATAGAGCTATACATATAATAGGCTTTTAGGCAGGAAGGCAGCTCTAGTTATTACACACTGTTGCTGCTGCCTTTGGTTGCATGACATGTAACACACTGCATTCCAACCCAATATTGGTTGTGTCTACAGCTTTGAACTGTAAAGTATGACATCCCAACCCTATCTCGATTGTGTACACGGTGTGTAGCATGAATAAAGTGATTTTTACAGTAATGCGAGCATTCATTTTCATAAGGGTGACCCTAGTGGAAAATTGAACCTAAAACCCTGATTTGTCAAACACCACACTCTACCGACTGAGACACACAAAACCTTCTTCTTCTCACTGCAGATAATCCCAGAACAGCACAAATAAGTGAACTTCTCAATCAGGTCGTAGTAGAAAACAAACAGAGGAACTCAAGGCCAATCCACGACCAATTAACCACTACATTGTGGGCAATATAACTGCAGAGCTGAGTAGGGTTGTTTGAAGTCCCAAATGGTACCCTAATCTCTATTTAGTGCACTGCTTTTGGCCATAGAGATGCTCTGGTCAAAAAGTAGTGCACTACATAGGGAATAGGGTGCAATGTGGGATGCAGGCTATGTATCCTAAAGTAAACGTCTGGCTAAAAGGGCTGATGATCAACCTTTAAACCTCCAGTAATAATATCTAATCAATCCTGGATTAATGCTTTACACCTCCAGTAATAATATCTGATCAGTCCTGGATTCATGCTTTATACCTCCAGTAATAATATCTAATCAGTCCTGGATTCATGCTTTACATCTCCAGTAATAATATCTAATCAGTCCTGGATTCATGCTTTACACCTCCAGTAATAATATCTAATCAGTGCTGGATACATGCTTTATACCTCCAGTAATAATATCCAATCAGTCCTGGATTCATGCTTTATACCTCCAGTAATAATATCTCATCAGTCCTAGATTGAAGCTTTACATCTCCAGTCACGGACGTGTATATTCCTACCCAAGCTGACACCGTGATGGCTCTCAAGGGACTACACTGGACTTTGTGAAAACTGGAATCTGCACATCCACATTTATTGTAGCTGGGGACTTCAATAAAGGAAATCTGAGGAAAACGCTACCAAAGTCTTATCAACACATCTCCTGTGCTACTCGCTCCTCGATAACCATTGACCATTGCTACTCCACTTTCCGGGCCGGCTACAAGGCCCTCCCCCGCCCTCCCTTCGGCAAATCAGATCACACCTCCATTCTGCTGCTCCCATTCCTATAGGCAGAATCTTAAACAGGAAGTACCTGTAGTAAGAACTGTTCAATATTGGTCTGACCAATGGTAATCTATGCAGCAAGACTATTTTGATCATGCGGACTGGGTTAGGTTCCGGGTTGCCTATGAGAAAAGTATTGACGTACACACTGACTCGGTGACTGACTTCATCAGGAAGTGCATAAAGGATTTTGTTCCCACTGTGACGATGGATAGATTCTTGCAAAACTGAAAGCACTTCATTTTACCATAGCAAGGTGACTAGGAACATGGACGCTTAAACAGTCCAGCTATGCCCTCGGTTATGAAATCAAACAGGCAAAACGACAGTACATGGAGAAAGTGGAGACGCAATTTAACCAGTCAGACATGAGAGGTATGTGGCAGGATCTCCAGATCGCGGACTATAAAAGGGAAATCCAGGCGCGTTGTGGACACTGACGCCTTGCTCCTGGACAAGCTAAACACCTTCTTCGCCCGCTTCGAAGGGAAAATACACAGTGCCGCAGACGCAGGCCACAGCCGCTCACGAGGGTGGTGAGCTCCCGTTCTCCGTAGCCGACGTGTGTAAGACAAACCACCCTGTGCGACTTGGTGCTAGACATCTTGACGAGCCGACTCCAGGTGGTGTAGGTAGTCAACAACACGTTCTCCTTAGCCGACATGTGTAAGACATTTAAGCGCGTTAACCCTCGCAAGGCTACGGCCCACACGGCATCCCAAGCCGCGTCCTTAGAGCATCTGCACACGAGCTGGCTGGAGTGTTTACAGACATATTCAATCTCTCCCTATCCCAGTTTGTTCTCCGTAATTGCTTCAAGATGTGGACCTTTGTTTCTGTACCCAAGAAAGCAAAGGTTAATGAACTAAAGGACTATCACCCCGTAGCACTCACTTCTGTCTTCATGAAGTGCTTTGAGAGGCTAGTTAAGGATCAGATCACCTACACATTACCCGACACCCTAGACCCACTTCGATTTGCATACCTCCCCAACAGATTCACAGATGACGCAATCGACCATTGCAATGCACACTCCCCCATATCATCTGGACAAGAGGAATACCTATGTAAGATTGCTGTGCATCGACTACAGCTCAGCCTTCAACACCATAGTGCCCTCCAAGCTCAACAATAAGCTCGGGTCCTGGGTATAAAAACCGCCCTGTGTGTCTTGGTGCTAGACATCCTGACGAGCCGACTCCAGGTGGTGAAGGATAGCCAACAACACCTCCACTACACTGATCCTCATCAGACTGTTAAACAGTCACCACTAGCTGGTCTCCGCCCAGTATTCTGCTCTGAACTTTGTCACCATGGGACTAAACACCTCCCTCTGCAACTGGATTCTGGATTTCCTGACGGGCCAACCCCAGGTGGTAAGGGTAGGTACATCTGCCACGCTGATCCTCAACACGTGGGCCCCTCAGGGGTGTGTGCTCAGTCCCCTCCTGTACTCTCCGTTTACCCATGACTGCATGGCCAAGCACGACTCCAACACCGTCAATAAGTTTGCCGACAACAAAACAGCGGTAGACCTGATCACCGACAATGATGAGACAGGTCTGAGACCTGGCAGTGTGGTGATTATTTAGCTAGGTATTAATGCACTGTTGGAGCTAGAAACATGAGCATTTAGCTAGGTATTAATGCACTGTTGGAGCTATAAACATGAGCATTTAGCTAGGTATTTATGCACTGTTGGAGCTAGAAACATTAGCATTTAGCTAATATTAATGCACTATTGGAGCTATAAACATGAGCATTTAGCTAGGTATTAATGCACTGTTGGAGCTAGAAACATAAGCATTTAACTAGGTATTAATTCACTGTTGGAGCTAGAAACATGAGCATTTAGCTAGGTATTAACGCACAGTTGGAGCTAGAAACATGAGCATTTAGCTAGGTATTAACGCACTGTTGGAGCTAGAAACATGAGCATTTAGCTAGGTATTAATGCACTGTAGGAGCTAGAAACATGATTATTTAGCTAGGTATTAACGCACTGTTGGAGCTAGAAACATGAGCATTTAGCTAGGTATTTATGCACTGTTGGAGCTAGAAACATTAGCATTTAGCTAATATTAATGCACTATTGGAGCTTTAAACATGAGCATTTAGCTAGGTATTAATGCACTGTTGGAGCTAGAAACATAAGCATTTAACTAGGTATTAATTCACTGTTGGAGCTAGAAACATGAGCATTTAGCTAGGTATTAACGCACAGTTGGAGCTAGAAACATGAGCATTTAGCTAGGTATTAACGCACTGTTGGAGCTAGAAACATGAGCATTTAGCTAGGTATTAATGCACTGTAGGAGCTAGAAACATGATTATTTAGCTAGGTATTAACGCACTGTTGGAGCTAGAAACATGATTATTTAGCTAGGTATTAATGCACTGTTGGAGCTAGAAACATGATTATTTAGCTAGGTATTAACGCACTGTTGGAGCTAGAAACATGATTATTTAGCTAGGTATTAACGCACTGTTGGAGCTAGAAACATGAGCATTTTGCTGCACCTGCAATGATTTCATTTAATAACATCTAATCAGTCCTGGATACAGACAGCTCCTCTATAAATAGAACTATAGTCAGCCTGAGAAGAGACACCCACCTCCCTCCAACACTCAAATTAACCCATATTGCTTATTAAATGCCACACTGTGACTGGCTTCCTGTAAATGTTAGAGGGACGTGATATAGAGCAGGGGTAGAGTCTCAAATGATGTCCTATTCCCTATCTAGTGCACTACATTTGACCAGAGCCAATTGGGCCCTATAGGGAATAAGGTGGTATTTAAGAACATTTACTTTGATATGGATATTGAGCATCATAACTCCGCCCCTTCTTCATCAAGCTGTATTGATGTAGCTGGCTGAAACTAAACTCCAAAAGCTACTGTAGCACTGTCACAGTATGTAACTACTACTGTAACTACAGTACCACTGTTACAGTATGTAACGGTAACTACTACTACTGTAGCACTGTCACAGTATGTTAACTACTACTGTAACTACAGTACCACTGTTACAGTATGTACGGTAACTACTACTACTACTGTAACTACTGTAGCACTGTCACAGTATGTAACTACTACTACTAATACAGTAGCACTGTCACAGTATGTTAACTACTACTGTAACTACAGTACCACTGTTACAGTATGTAACGGCAACTATTACTACTGTAACTACTGTAGCACTGTCACAGTATGTAACTACTACTACTACTACTACTGTAACTACAGTACCACTGTCACAGTATGTAACTACTACTACTACTACTACTACTGTAACTACAGTACCACTGTCACAGTATGTAACTACTACTACTACTGTAACTACAGTACCACTGTCACAGAATGTAACTACTACTTCTACTACTGTAACTACAGTAACACTGTCACAGTATGTAACTACTACTACTACTACTACTGTAACTACAGTACCACTGTTACAGTATGTAACTACTACTAATACAGTACCACTGTCACAGTATGTAATGGTAACTACTACTACTACTGTAACTACAGTAACACTGTCACAGTATGTAACTACTACTACTACTACTGTAACTACAGTAGCACTGTCACAGTATGTAACGGTAACTACTACTACTGTAACTACAGTAACACTGTCACAGTATGTAACTACTACTACTACTACTGTAGCACTGTCACAGTATGTAACGGTAACTACTACTACTACTACTGTAGTACTGTCACAGTATGTAACGATAACTACTACTACTACTGTAGCACTGTCACAGTATGTAACTACTACTACTACTACTGTAGCACTGTCACAGTATGTAACTACTACTACTACTACTGTAGCACTGTTACAGTATGTAAAGATAACTACTACTACTACTGTAGCACTGTCACAGTATGTAACGGTAACTACTACTACTGTAACACTGTCACAGTATGTAACGGTAACTACTACTACTGTAACACTGTCACAGTATGTAACGATAACTACTACTACTGTAAATACAGTAACACTGTCACAGTATGTAACTACTACTACTACTACTGTAGCACTGTCACAGTATGTAACTACTACTACTACTACTGTAACTACTGTAGCACTGTCACAGTATGTAACGATAACTACTACTACTACTGTAACACTGTCACAGTATGTAACTACTACTACTACTACTACTACTGTAACTACTGTAGCACTGTCACAGTATGTAACGATAACTACTACTGTAACTACAGTAACACTGTCACAGTGTGTAACTACTACTACTACTGTAACTACTGTAGCACTGTCACAGTATGTAACGATAACTACTACTGTAACTACAGTAACACTGTCACAGTATGTAACTTCTACTACTGTAACTACTGTAACACTGTCACAGTATGTAACTACTACTACTACTGTAACTACAGTAACGCTGTCACAGTATGTAACTACTACTACTGTAACTACTGTAGCACTGTCACAGTATGTAACGATAACTACTACTACTACTACTGTAACTACTGTACCACTGTCACAGTATGTAACTACTACTACTACTGTAACTACAGTAACACTGTCACAGTATGTAACTACTACTACTACTGTAACTAATGTAACACTGTCACAGTATGTAACTACTACTACTACTACTGTAACTACTGTAGCACTTTCACAGTATGTAACGATAACTACTACTACTACTACTGTAACACTGTCACAGTATGTAACGGTAACTACTACTACATACTACTGTAACACTGTCACAGTATGTAACGGTAACTACTACTACTACTACTGTAACACTGTCACAGTATGTAACTACTACTACTACTACTACTACTGTAACTACTGTAGCACTGTCACAGTATGTAACAATAACTACTACTACTAATGTAGCACTGTCACAGTATGTAAGGGTAACTACTACTACTACTGTAACTACAGTACCACTGTCACAGTATGTAACAGTAACTACTACTACTGTAGCACTGTCACAGTATGTAACTACTACTACCAATACAGTAGCACGGTCACAGTATGTAACGGTAACTACTACTACTACTGTAACTACTGTAGCACTGTCACAGTATGTACAGTGCCTTGCGAAAGTATTCGGCCCCCTTGAACTTTGCGACCTTTTGCCACATTTCAGGCTTCAAACATAAAGATATAAAACTGTATTTTTTTGTGAAGAATCAACAACAAGTGGGACACAATCATGAAGTGGAACGACATTTATTGGATATTTCAAACTTTTTTAACAAATCAAAAACTGAAAAATTGGGCGTGCAAAAATATTCAGCCCCTTTACTTTCAGTGCAGCAAACTCTCTCCTGAAGTTCAGTGAGGATCTCTGAATGATCCAATGTTGACCTAAATGACTAATGATGATAAATACAATCCACCTGTGTGTAATCAAGTCTCCGTATAAATGCACCTGCACTGTGATAGTCTCAGAGGTCCGTTAAAAGCGCAGAGAGCATCATGAAGAACAAGGAACACACCAGGCAGGTCCGAGATACTATTGTGAAGAAGTTTAAAGCCGGATTTGGATACAAAAAGATTTCCCAAGCTTTAAACATCCCAAGGAGCACTGTGCAAGCGATAATATTGAAATGGAAGGAGTATCAGACCACTGCAAATCTACCAAGACCTGGCCGTCCCTCTAAACTTTCAGATCATACAAGGAGAAGACTGATCAGAGATGCAGCCAAGAGGCCCATGATCACTCTGGATGAACTGCTGAGATCTACAGCTGAGGTGGGAGACTCTGTCCATAGGACAACAATCAGTCGTATATTGCACAAATCTGGCCTTTATGGAAGAGTGGCAAGAAAGCCATTTCTTAAAGATATCCATAAAAGTGTCGTTTAAAGTTTGCCACAAGGCACCTGGGAGACACACCAAACATGTTGAAGAAGGTGCTCTAGTCAGATGAAACCAAAATTGAACTTTTTGGCAACAATGCAAAACGTTATGTTTGGCGTAAAAGCAACACAGCTGAACACACCATCCCCACTGTCAAACATGGTGGTGGCAGCATCATGGTTTGGGCCTGCTTTTCTTCAGCAGGGACAGGGAAGATGGTTAAAATTGATGGGAAGATGGATGGAGCCAAATACAGGACCATTCTGGAAGAACCTGATGCAGTCTGCAAAAGACCTGAGACTGGGACGGAGATTTGTCTTCCAACAAGACAATGATCCAAAACATAAAGCAAAATCTACAATGGAATGGTTCAAAAATAAACATATCCAGGTGTTAGAATGGCCAAGTCAAAGTCCAGACCTGAATCCAATCGAGAATCTGTGGAAAGAACTGAAAACTGCTGTTCACAAATGCTCTCCATCCAACCTCACTGAGCTCGAGCTGTTTTGCAAGGAGGAATGGGAAAAAATGTCAGTCTCTCGATGTGCAAAACTGATAGAGACATACCCCAAGCGACTTACAGCTGTAATCGCAGCAAAAGGTGGCGCTACAAAGTATTAACTTAAGGGGGCTGAATAATTTTGCACGCCCAATTTTTCAGTTTTTGATTTGTTAAAAAAGTTTGAAATATCCAATAAATGTCGTTCCACTTCATGATTGTGTCCCACTTGTTGTTGATTCTTCACAAAAAAATACAGTTTTATATCTTTATGTTTGAAGCCTGAAATGTGGCAAAAGGTCGCAAAGTTCAAGGGGGCCGAATACTTTCGCAAGGCACTGTAACTTTTACTACTAATACAGTAGCACTGTCACAGTATGTAACGGTAACTACTACTACTGTAGCACTGTCACAGTATGTAAGGGTAACTACTACTACTACTACTACTGTAACTACTGTAGCACTGTCACAGTATGTAACTGTGACTACTTCTACTACCACTGTAACTACAGTAAAACTGTAACAGTATGTGACTGTGACTACTACTACTGTAACTAGAGTAACACCGTAACAGTATGTAACTGTGACTACTACTACAGTAACACTGTAACTGTATGTAACTGTGACTACTACTACTACTGTAACTACTGTAGCACCTTCACAGTGTGTGTAGAAAACAGATCAATACTATGCGCTTTACCCAGAAATATAGGAGGTCACCTTTGAAAAGCCCTCTGCTGATTCCAGGGGGATGGGAATAGCTTTACGCTGCACATTAACCTGGAAGGGAGGACAGTAGCAGACACCCGTTAGCCTGATGGGACAATAACAGAGCCATTTGGCTTTCTTAAAGCCTGTTTAACGTTATATACAGACAGCAAGGCTGCTGCTTCAGGCTTCTACACTGTAGAAGGCTGTGTATGCCAACCCTGATGCACTGATAAAACACACGGGAATGAAGTAAGCGAAGAGTGTAGAAGTGATATCTAGACACCATAAAGGGTTCTTCGGCTTGCTATAACGTGGGTCTTACGCGATGCTTCTGCCATATGGATGGAATCCAGCCCTTGGTACCCATAAAGACTTTAGAAATTAAGAAGTCATCAAATCATTTTCACAGGTGTCATTAAAGTGCAATTCCAACACTTTTCAACCTCATATTCATTATCTTCAGCACCATACCAGCGTCTACATATGTGAAAACGGCACGTTTCAATGATCTGTGGTTAAAAAGAGAAGCAGAAAGGTTAAAAAAAAGGGTAGGATTAGGGTAGGATTAACCTTTTCACATGTGAGTTCCGAATATCTCTAACATGCTGACCAGACCGGATACGTCGCGCGCACGAGCGTCGCAAAATAAATGTAGAAATCTATATTATTAAATTATTGCACCCACACTGCTCGCACGCGCCAATGAGCATCTGCGCATCTGCGTTGCCAAGGGCTAAAATAGAAGTCATTCCTATTTCTGACGCAGATCGCCCTGAAAGTCCTGCCTCTCCCATCTCCTCATTGGTTTATAGAAGCAGGTTAAACCCACGTGGGTGATTGAAAGACTAAATGTTTCGCCAGTTGTCGTGGTAAAATTGTAGATGCCAATCACCATATAAGTTCAAAGATGAAAAAGCCCGGAAGGAGGAGAGATGACTAGAAATGATTCGGTTGGCCGTTTTATGTGTGGATTAATTGTCGGAGTAGAAAAGCTTGTACAAGTAAGGTAAAATAACAACTCAATGTTTATATCCCAGGACAGATTAGCTAGCAACAGCAAGTTGGCTAAATAGGACTAATTAGCTAGCAACAGTAAGTTGGCTAAATAGGACTAATTAGCTAGCAACAGCAAGTTAGCTAAATAGGACTAATTATCTAGAAACAGCAAGTTAGCTAAATAGGACTAATTAGCTAGCAACCGCAAGTTAGCTAAATATGACTAATTAGCTAGCAACAGCAAGTTAGCTAAATAGGACTAATTAGCTAGCAACAGCAAGTTAGCTAAATATGACTAATTAGCTAGCAACAGCAAGTTAGCTAAATATGACTAATTAGCTAGCAACAGCAAGTTGGCTAAATAGGACTAATTAGCTAGCAACAGCAAGTTAGCTAAATAGGACAAATTAGCTAATAAGTGCAAGCTAACTAGCTAAATTGCCATACATGTTTAATGATTTTCGACCTGTCCCCAAATGAATGTAATCGGTTCAGAGTTTGTTTTGATAGGGGTTTAGTGTAGGGGGAAAAAAATAAATGTATGCATGAAAGCGCATGATGGTGCACGCACGCAGCCGGTTTGGGTTCCGTGTAACGGTCGCCCCAGCGATGTGATGTCAGAATGCACTCACTGTTCCAGAATGTAATTGTTATGCAACAGGACATTTAGCAGGCAGCGCAAGTTTTATTTTCTAACAGTTTGAATTGAGGTGTGTTCCGCCTCCTCATTAATTCACATAGAAGTAGCATTTCAGTGTTGCGGACAATTTATGTTTAAGGCTTTACTGAGACGGTCAAACTTCCCTCTTCGAGGAGAGCCCTTGCCCATTTCTTCCGCACATGAAGTATGCAGACATTTGCACAGTCTTGCCCGAACTGGCACATTTTCTGGCTGGTGCTCGCATTGCTTTCATTGTCGATTTAACTTACAAAAATGTACTTTGGACATGTGTGCGTTCCTATCAAAGTAAGCGCCTTACAGTATTTTCTGTATATCGTGTTGTTGTTTCTAGTATAGCATGAAGTATGTATATACAGTGGGGCAAAAAAGTATTTAGTCAGCCACCAATTGTGCAAGTTCTCCCACTTAAAAAGATGAGAGAGGCCTGTATGTACAAACGGAGCATAATGTATTTATAGTTTTATTCACATGTTTTGAAGTTCTGGTGACAAATAATGCATTTTGATAATAGAAATAAGGCCATGCACATAAAAAAAAAACATCCTCCCTCATCTTAATTAAACGGCACTGACCCCCACTGCATTTGTAAGGACTTTGTTTGTGCAAAATTTTTACTGTGAAAAAAAAACTGTGTGGCTAGCTCAAATGCTAACTGTCGCGGGAATCAAAACTGGACGTTCTAAACAAGCGTTCTAATCACACCGGTTTGAGGGTTACGCTTCAGGGACCACTGTAGAATGATCACACCCATTTGTTGGTACGTGTGAAAAGGTTAAAAAAAAAGAAAAAGTTAGATTTTCAAAAACGTGCAACGGGTTTCTAGGAGGGTATTTGCCAGAGGCAGGGTATTTTCTTGCTCCGCATGTAACCGTGAATCAATTTTTTTAATGTTTTTACTTTTGATGATGTAATCGGGAAGAACTTTGTAACTTCATAATTGTTTCTAAAAAACATAGAAATTTGGCATTTTCACATACACTTCATGGCAAAAAGTATGTGACCCCCCCTTCAAATTAGTGGATTCGGGCTATTTCAGCCACACCTGTTGCTGACAGGTGTATAAAATCGAGCACACAGCCATGCAATCTCCATAGACAAACATTGGCTGTAGAATGGCCCGTACTGAAGAGCTCAGTGACTTTCATCATGGCACCAACATAGGATGCCCAATTTCCAACAAGTCAGTTCGTCAAATTTCTGCCCTGCTAGAGCTGCCCTGGTCAACTGTGTTGTTATTGTGAAGTGGAAATGTCTAGGAGCAACAACGGCTCAGCCGCGAAGTGGTAAGCCTCACAAGCTCACAGAATGGGATCACAGAGTGATGAAGCGCGTAGGGCATAAAAATTGTCTGTCCTCGGTTACAACACTCACTACTGACTTCCAAACTGCTTCTGGAAGTAACGTCAGCACAATAACTGTTTGTCGGGAGCTTCATGAAATGGACTTCCATGGCCAAGCAGCCATGGCCAAGCACTAAAAGACTATGATCACCATTCGCAATACCAATCTTCAGCTGGAGTGGTGTAAAGCTCACCAACGTTGGATACTGGAGCAGTGGAAATGTGTTCTCTGTAGCTTCCCCATCTGGCAGTCCGACAGATGAATCTGGGTTGGCGGATGCCAGAGAAACGCTACCTGCCCCAATGCATCGTGCCAATTGTACAGTTTGTGGAGGAGGAACGCAATGACATTCTAGACGATAATGGTCCATACAGAAATGGTTTATCGAGATCTGTGTGGAAGAACTTGACTGGTCTGCACAGAGCCCTGATCTCAACCCAGTTGAACACCTTTGGGATGAGTTGGAATGCCGACTGTGAGCCAGGCCTAATCGCCCAACATCAGTGCCCGACCTCACTAATGCTCTTGTGGCTGAATGGAAGCAAGTCCCCGCAGCAACGTTCCAACATCTAGTGGAAAGCCTTCCCAGAAGAGTGGAGGCTGTTATAACAGGGGGGGGGGGGGGGGGGGGGGGGGGGGGGGGGGGGGGGGGTCCAACTCCATATTAATGTCCATGATTTTGGAGGGAGATGTTAAACAGCAGGTGTCCACATACTGTTGGGCATGTAGTGTATATAGACACTGGTATTACGCTGGAGATAATTACGTAGTGGAATTATTATACTTGAAGTTGGCCAAATGGCAAAAAAAAGGACATTGTCCTCTTCAAAGGATCATATTTGTATTACATATTCTATGAAAGACAGTTCAATATGTGGAGATCAATGACTGCCAATTATAAAATGCTAAATAACACCCTGCTATGGAACTGGATAAAGGATGACATCTGAATGTCATTTCCACTAGTTCTTTAACATGAACACGTTTCCCCTGCGGTAGGAATCAACCGTATATCGATCCCACATAACGACTGAAGTTGAATAAAATAAAATCAACCGTATATCGATCCCACATAACGACTGAAGTTGAATAAAATAAAATCAACCGTATATCGATCCCACATAACGACTGAAGTTGAGTAAAATAAAATCAACCGTATATCGATCCCACATAACGACTGAAGTTGAGTAAAATAAAATCAACCGTATATCGATCCCACATAACGACTGAAGTTGAGTAAAATAAAATCAACCGTATATCGATCCCACATAACGACTGAAGTTGAATAAATTATAATCAACCGTATATCGATCCCACATAACGACTGAAGTTGAATAAAATAAAACCAACAGCTAATAAGAACCATTTTTATTTATTTTATTTAACCGAGATATTAATTTGACAAATCTTTCTCAAAATGATCTTCCACTTATTAACAATTAACAAATATTTTTAATTGTTATGAAAGATTGCTAGATTGTTCCGAGGGTTTGGTCAAAAGCATTCTGGGAAATATATATTTTATATTTAAAACATTTCATTTATCCTTTATTTAACTAGACAAGTCAGTTAAGAACAAATTCTTATTTACAATGACGGCCTACAGGGGAACAGTGGGTTAACTCCTTTATTCAGGGGAAAAACACCAGATTTTTACCCTTGTCAGCTCAGAGATTCGATCCAGCAACCTTTCGGTTACTGGCCCAACGCTCTAACCACTAGGCTGCCTGCCGCCCCAAAATATGAAAAACTGGTCCATTTCTTCTCCATGACCTTGAATGTGCAATGGAAGGAATACACACAGAATAAAGACAAAAGGTTTTCTGAAGTATTCTGGAAGATGGAATGAAATGTGATGTTGCTGCTCCAGCCCTGAATCTCCCCAGAGTAAGTTAGCTAAGGAAGATTAGTGAAGTTTCTTTCCATTCAAGTCTTTTTAAGGTTTTATTCACTTTATCTTGTGTTGTTGCTTCTAAGAACGCTCTGCTAGATATCGAACTGTTTGAACTGAGGATGCCTACTCGTTAGGGATATATAGAATATACACAGTATGACAGCTGGCTGACTCACATAACAGATCACTTCACATGTCATATCTCATTTCATTTACATTTCATATTCATCAACACAAGATCCATCCATCAACACCTGAATCAAAAACTGCATCTCTTCATAATCATCATCACCCTCATCATCCTCATCATCCTCACCACCATCATAATCCTCCTCATCATCATCCTCACCACATCATTTTATTAAACCTTTTATTAAACCTTTATTTAACTAGGCAAGTAAATGAACCCTTCTCCTGCAATCCCCCCCCCCCCCCCCCCTCAAAATCCGTCTGTTTAAGATAAAAGATATCTGTTTTTTTTGCATTTGGGCTGTACCTCAATCCATCACATCCACCAATATCGCAATTCCACATTTGCGGTGAAAGGTGGCAGAGACAGAGCGGTGTTCATCAGACCATGGAAAGATGGTGACTGCTATCAGACCATGGTGTTCTTTTGTTTTACGACTCACGGGACTCGTCTGATGTCGGTACGACCTCTTCTGTTTTACGACTCACGGGACTCGTCTGATGTCGGTAAGACCTCTTCTGTTTTACGACTCACAGGACTCGTCTGATGTCGGTACGACCTCTTCTGTTTTACGACTCACGGGACTCGTCTGATGTCGGTAAGACCTCTTCTGTTTTACGACTCACAGGACTCGTCTGATGTCGGTACGACCTCTTCTGTTTTACGACTCACAGGACTCGTCTGATGTCGGTAAGACCTCTTCTGTTTTACGACTCACGGGACTCGTCTGATGTCGGTAAGACCTCTTCTGTTTTACGACTCACAGGACTCGTCTGATGTCGGTACGACCTCTTCTGTTTTACGACTCACAGGACTCGTCTGATGTCGGTAAGACCTCTTCTGTTTTACGACTCACGGGACCCGGCTGATGTAGGTACGACCTCTTCTGTTTTACGACTCACGGGACTCGTCTGATGTCGGTACGACCTCTTCTGTTTTACGACTCACGGGACTCGTCTGATGTCGGTACGACCTCTTCTGGAAACGTCTGTCTGTAGAGTCCGAACAGTTTGGGCTACACACTAATATAGAGGTCTCTGGCGAATACCGTACTGTGCCTGTCGGTTGTTCTGCTCCAGGACGTCCACAAGCCTCAGAAGATTTGTCTGAAGGTCCCCAGGTCCCCGGAACTAGTTTTTTTTTAAATCAATGGAAGTATATATGGAGAGAGTTTAGTGCATAAAATAGGGAGTTAAATAAATGTAAAAAAATATTTATAGAGATAGTTTCTTGGTCTTTCTTATATCTCTCAGATAAAGGACAGACACTTCAGAACAAACTTCCTTAGGATTTTTTGGGGGGACTATTTGTTATTCAATCTGTTTCTATTGGTTAATAGCAGTAAGGACTATCTGTTATTCAATGTGTTTCTATTGGCTAATAGCAATAGGGCCAAACATAATTTTTCATCTGAGAGATTGTTATTATTATTATTTATTTTTTACATGCGTTTAACCCTTTATTTTTGTCACTAAACAGTCTCCATATATACAGTACTTCCATTCATTATTTTTGGAGGGGACCTTCAGATGAGTCTTGTGAGGTCTGTGAGCGTCCTATAGCCAGACAGTTCCTGAGAGTCTCACCTTTACACAGAGGCGTCATATTAGTGAGTAGCCCAAACTGTTTGGACGCTACAGACAGAAGATAACAGATCCGTTGTACCGAATTCAGACGAGTCCAACGACGCCTGTGGGGTGGAGTGGGGGGGGTGGGGGGTCGTAGAGCAAAACGGAGAACACCATCGTGTTCGTGAGTGTCTCATCTTTCCATAGAGGGGTCTCTAGTATAAACTGACATATTTATGTATTAATGTATTTTGCAAATTATATTTTCACAGGTCGCGGACATCGACCTTAAGGGGTTTAACATGTCACTACACACGCTGAGTCTCTCAAAGGGAGACTGCATGATGCTACCTGCTCCATTATTACAGTAGGACACCCATTGTGAACATTTCATTTGAAAGTTAAACACTTTCCACAATGCAGCGCAACACAGCAGGAACCATCTTGTTTCTGTGTTCATCCATAAAACACAACAGAGCCTGGGGGGGGGGGGGGGGGGGGGTAGGTGGAGGAGAGGGGAGAAGAGAGGATAAGAGTAGAGGAGAGGGAGAAATGTGAGGTGAGCGGGGAGCGGGGAGGAGAGAGGAGAAGAGGGGAGGAGAGGGGAGGAAAGAGGGTTTAGATGATGTGGGGGGTAGAGAATGAGAGGGTAGAGAGGAGAGGTGGAGGAGAGGAGAGGGGAGGAAAGGAGGAGAGGGGTGGAGAGATGGGAAGAGAGGGGAAGAGAGGAGGAGATGAGAGGTGAGATCAATCAAAAACAAACCTACTTTAGCACCAAATGAAAAACAAGTTGTGTCTGTGTCTACAGTATACTGTAAAGGGGCTGAGGAGGAGGGCTGAGGAGGAGGAGGAGGGCTGAGGAGGAGGGTTGAGGAGGAGGAGGGCTGAGGAGGAGGAGGAGGGCTGAGGAAGAGGAGGAGAAGGAGGAGGAGGAGGAGGAGGGCTGAGGAAGAGGAGGAGGGCTGAGGAAGAGGGCTGAGGAAGAGGAGGAGGGCTGAGGAAGAGTAGGAGGAGGGCTGAGGAGGAGGAGGGCTGAGGAAGAGGAGGAGGGCTGAGGAGGAACCTACTGGAAAAACAGAGGAGGGCCACCTTCACCATCATAATGAAAATAAAGCCCTCTCATCCATCCAAATAGACTGTATGGACTATATGTCTCATGTCTATAGTAGACTGTATAAGGGCTGAGGACCCACCGGATATAAAGGTACCGAAACACAACAACAGAATTACCTGTGCTTGTATGATGCTTTCATAACATACTATAGCTTCATATAAAGCATTCATAACATACTATAGCTTCACGTGATGCATTCATAACATACTATAGCTTCATATAAAGCATTCATAACATACTATAGCTTCACGTGATGCATTCATAACATACTATAGCTTCACATGATGCTTTCATAACATACTATAGCTTCACGTGATGCTTTCATAATATACTATAGCTTCACGTGATGCTTTCATAACATACTATAGCTTCATATAAAGCATTCATAACATACTATAGCTTCACGTGATGCTTTCATAACATACTATAGCTTCACGTGATGCTTTCATAACATACTATAGCTTCATATAAAGCATTCATAACATACTATAGCTTCACGTGATGCATTCATAACATACTATAGCTTCACGTGATGATTTCATAACATACTATAGCTTCACGTGATGCTTTCATAACATACTATAGCTTCACGTGATGCTTTCATAACATACTATAGCTTCACGTGATGCTTTCATAACATGCTATAGCTTCATATAAAGCTTTCATAACATACTATAGCTTCACATGATGCTTTCATAACATACTATAGCTTCATATAAAGCTTTCATAACATACTATAGCTTCACGTGATGCATTCATAACATACTATAGCTTCATATAAAGCTTTCATAACATACTATATAGCTTCATATAAAGCTTTCATAACATACTATAGCTTCACGTGATGCATTCATAACATACTATAGCTTCACATGATGCTTTCATAACATACTATAGCTTCACGTGATGCATTCATAACATACTATAGCTTCACATGATGCTTTCATAACATACTATAGCTTCACGTGATGCTTTCATAACATACTATAGCTTCACGTGATGCTTTCATAACATGCTATAGCTTCATATAAAGCATTCATAACATACTATAGCTTCACGTGATGCATTCATAACATACTATAGCTTCACGTGATGATTTCATAACATACTATAGCTTCACGTGATGCTTTCATAACATACTATAGCTTCACGTGATGCTTTCATAACATACTATAGCTTCACGTGATGCTTTCATAACATGCTATAGCTTCATATAAAGCTTTCATAACATACTATAGCTTCACATGATGCTTTCATAACATACTATAGCTTCATATAAAGCTTTCATAACATACTATAGCTTCACGTGATGCATTCATAACATACTATAGCTTCATATAAAGCTTTCATAACATACTATAGCTTCATATAAAGCTTTCATAACATACTATAGCTTCACGTGATGCATTCATAACATACTATAGCTTCACGTGATGCATTCATAACATACTATAGCTTCATATAAAGCTTTCATAACATACTATAGCTTCATATAAAGCTTTCATAACATACTATAGCTTCACGTGATGCATTCATAACATACTATAGCTTCACATGATGCTTTCATAACATACTATAGCTTCACGTGATGCATTCATAACATACTATAGCTTCACGTGATGCTTTCATAACATACTATAGCTTCACGTGATGCTTTCATAACATGCTATAGCTTCATATAAAGCTTTCATAACATACTATAGCTTCATATAAAGCTTTCATAACATACTATAGCTTCATATAAAGCTTTCATAACATACTATAGCTTCATATAAAGCTTTCATAACATACTATAGCTTCACGTGATGCTTTCATAACATACTATAGCTTCACATGATGCTTTCATAACATACTATAGCTTCACGTGATGCTTTCATAACATACTATAGCTTCACGTGATGCTTTCATAACATACTATAGCTTCACATGATGCTTTCATAACATACTATAGCTTCACGTGATGCTTTCATAACATACTATAGCTTCACGTGATGCTTTCATAACATACTATAGCTTCACATGATGCTTTCATAACATACTATAGCTTCACGTGATGCTTTCATAACACACTATAGCTTCACATGATGCTTTCATAACATACTATAGCTTCACGTGATGCTTTCATAACATACTATAGCTTCACGTGATGCTTTCATAACATACTATAGCTTCACATGATGCTTTCATAACATACTATAGCTTCACATGATGCTTTCATAACATACTATAGCTTCACGTGATGCTTTCATAACATACTATAGCTTCACGTGATGCATTCATAACATACTATAGCTTCACGTGATGCTTTCATAACATACTATAGCTTCATATAAAGCTTTCATAACATACTATAGCTTCACGTGATGCTTTCATAACATACTATAGCTTCACATGATGCTTTCATAACATACTATAGCTTCATATAAAGCTTTCATAACATACTATAGCTTCACGTGATGCTTTCATAACATACTATAGCTTCACATGATGCTTTCATAACATACTATAGCTTCACGTGATGCTTTCATAACATACTATAGCTTCATATAAAGCTTTCATAACATACTATAGCTTCACGTGATGCATTCATAACATACTATAGCTTCATATAAAGCGTTCATAACATACTATAGCTTCACGTGATGCATTCATAACATACTATAGCTTCACGTGATGCTTTCATAACATACTATAGCTTCATATAAAGCTTTCATAACATACTATAGCTTCACGTGATGCATTCATAACATACTATAGCTTCACGTGATGCTTTCATAACATACTATAGCTTCATGTGATGCTTTCATAACATACTATAGCTTCACGTGATGCATTCATAACATACTATAGCTTCACGTGATGCTTTCATACCATACTATAGCTTCATATAAAGCTTTCATAACATACTATAGCTTCATATAAAGCTTTCATAACATACTATAGCTTCATATAAAGCTTTCATAACATACTATAGCTTCACGTGATGCTTTCATAACATACTATAGCTTCACATGATGCTTTCATAACATACTATAGCTTCACGTGATGCTTTCATAACATACTATAGCTTCACGTGATGCTTTCATAACATACTATAGCTTAATATAAAGCTTTCATAACATACTATAGCTTCATATAAAGCTTTCATAACATACTATAGCTTCATATAAAGCTTTCATAACATAGTATAGCTTCATATAAAGCTTTCATAACATACTATAGCTTCATATAAAGCTTTCATAACATACTATAGCTTCATATAAAGCTTTCATAACATGCTATAGCTTCACGTGATGCATTCATAATATATTATAACATATTATATTTCATATTATCACATCACACGAAGAGCACAGTCTTAAACACAGTGCAGTCTGATCTGTGGCAGACAGACAGCAGAGGGATGGGAGATATGAGCTGCTGGTTGGAGGATTGTTCAACAATCAAACAGTGATGGTCACCTTCTCAAATGGCACCCTGTTCCCTATATAGTGCACTACTTTGAACCAGAGCCCTATGGCACCCTATATATATAGTGCACTACTTTTGACTGATACCAATAGGGCTTTAGCCAAAGGTAGCATACTATATATTCGTATTTCGGATGGGACGTTAAACGGGTGTCCTGACCCTCTGTGGTCACTAAAGATCCCATGGGACTTATCGTAAGAGTAGGGGTGTTAAACCCCGGTGTCCTGGCTAAATTCCCAATCTGGCCCTCATACCATCACGGTCACCTAATCATCCCCATCTTACAATTGTCTCATTCACCCCCCCCCCCCCCCCTCTTCTCCCCTGTCACTATTCCCCAGGTCGTTGCTGTAAATGAGAACGTGTTCTCAGCCTCTTCTCCCCTGTAACTATTCCCCAGGTCGTTGCTGTAAATGAGAACGTGTTCTCAGTCTCCTCTCCCCTGTCACTTTTCCCCAGGTCGTTGCTGTAAATGAGAACCTGTTCTCAGTCAACTGACCTGGTAAAATAAGGGTTAAATCAAAGGACGATACAGAGAACATGTTGCCATGTGAGATGCAGTCAGGGACCAACCAAAGGCTGTTTCTCCCTTTCTCTCCCGTCGGTCTGACAACGCATCTTTAACTCAACAGGAGTGAAGCTGATGGTAACTAAGGAACAAGGACCGCAGCAGTTTGATAAGGTCGAGTAGGACTGTGACCCCAAAATGGCACCCTAGTCCCTATAATAGTGCACTACTTTTGACCGGGGTCCATAAGGCTCTGTTTATAAGCAGTGCGGTATGTAGGGTATAGAGTAGCATTGGAGATGCAGATCAGGACTTCACCTTGTCAGCAGTCTGCTGAGAGACATGGTCTCATTAAAGAGGAAGATCCCTCCCATAAGCCTGTGATCCACAGCGAGGTGCTAGCCACAGAACAGACAAGTATTCAATCATCCAGACAAGTAATTGATTGTATAATTACAACACAACACTGCACTACATGCCCACCCGTCTGTCTGACAGTCAACACTGTCCAAGGGATTTCAGTTTTCAGCTCTCAGCCTGGAGGCTTTTAGAAACTGAAGGCTAGCACAGCTGAAAAATGCAATGGGTGGGTGAAAGTGATGGATGGACTGTCATGGGCTGGCTGGAGAAATGCACTATTAGTGACTTAAAAACAACATCCTGTCAAGTATCTTAGAAGGACAAGTCCCTGTAGTGCAGTTGTTTTTTCATGATGCTACTGTTAGGAAAGCATTTAGGAAGAACTCAAATTCACACAGCTGCGAGTTTGTTCATTTAAATTTTAACAGAATGCATACTGTATATGACCCACTGTATAGAGGATACATACTGTATGACCCACCTTATAGAGGATACATACTGTGTATGACCCACTGTATAGAGGATACATACTGTATGACCCACCTTATAGAGGATACACACTGTATATGACCCACCTTATAGAGGATACATACTGTATATGACCCACCTTATAGAGGATACATACTATATATGACCCACTGTATAGAGGATACATACTGTATAACCCACTGTATAGAGGATACATACTGTATATGACCCACTGTATAGAGGATACATACTGTATATGACCCAATGTATAGAGGATACATACTGTATATGACCCACTGTATAGAGGATACATACTGTACATGACCCACTGTATAGAGGATACATACTGTATATGACCCACTGTATAGAGGATACATACTGTATGACCCACTGTATAGAGGATACATACTGTATATGACCCACTGTATAGAGGATACATACTGTACATGACCCACTGTATAGAGGATACATACTGTACAAGACCCACTGTATAGAGGATACATACTGTATATGACCCACTGTATAGAGGATACATACTGAACGACCCACTGTATAGAGGATACATACTGTATGACCCACTGTATAGAGGATACATACTGTATATGACCCACTGTATAGAGGATACATACTGTACATGACCCACTGTATAGAGGATACATACTGTATATGACCCACCTTATAGAGGATACATACTATATATGACCCACTGTATAGAGGATACATACTGTATAACCCACTGTATAGAGGATACATACTGTATATGACCCACTGTATAGAGGATACATACTGTATATGACCCAATGTATAGAGGATACATACTGTATATGACCCACTGTATAGAGGATACATACTGTACATGACCCACTGTATAGAGGATACATACTGTATATGACCCACTGTATAGAGGATACATACTGTATGACCCACTGTATAGAGGATACATACTGTATGACCCACTGTATAGAGGATACATACTGTATATGACCCACTGTATAGAGGATACATACTGTACAAGACCCACTGTATAGAGGATACATACTGTATATGACCCACCTTATAGAGGATACATACTGTATATGACCCACTGTATAGAGGATACATACTGTATATGACCCACTGTATAGAGGATACATACTGTACATGACCCACTGTATAGAGGATACATACTGTACATTACCCACTGTATAGAGGATACATAATGTATATGACCCACTGTATAGAGGATACATACTGTACATGACCCACTGTATAGAGGATACATACTGTACATGACCCACTGTGAAGAGGATACATACTGTACATGACCCACTGTATAGAGGATACATACTGTATATGACCCACTGTATAGAGGATACATACTGTATATGACCCACTGTATAGAGGATACATACTGAATGACCCACTGTATAGAGGATACATACTGTATGACCCACTGTATAGAGGATACATACTGTATATGACCCACTGTATAGAGGATACATACTGTACATGACCCACTGTATAGAGGATACATACTGTACAAGACCCACTGTATAGAGGATACATACTGTATATGACCCACCTTATAGAGGATACATACTGTATTTGACCCACTGTATAGAGGATACATACTGTATATGACCCACTGTATAGAGGATACATACTGTACATGACCAACTGTATAGAGGATACATACTGTACATGACCCACTGTATAGAGGATACATACTGTATGACCCACTGTATAGAGGATACATACTGTATGACCCAATGTATAGAGGATACATACTGTACATGACCGACTGTATAGAGGATACATACTGTATATGACCCACTGTATAGAGGATACATACTGTACATGACCCACTGTATAGAGGATACATACTGTACATGACCCACTGTATAGAGGATACATACTGTACATGACCCCCTGTATAGAGGATACATACTGTATATGACCCACTGTGTAGAGGATACATACTGTATGACCCACTGTGAAGTGGATACATACTGTATGACCCACTGTGAAGAGGATACATACTGTATGACCCACTGTGAAGAGGATACATACTGAACGACCCACTGTATGATACATACTGTATGACCCACTGTATAGAGGACACATACTGTATGACCCACTGTATAGAGGATACATACTGTACATGACCCACTGTATAGAGGATACATACTGTACATGACCCACTGTATAGAGGATACATACTGAACGACCCACTGTATAGAGGATACATACTATATATGGCCCACTGTATAGAGGATACATACTGTATATGGCCCACCAGCGGTCTTCTGGTCAGGCTCCGGAGACGGGCACATCGCACACCACTCCCTACCATACTACTCACCAATGTCCAGTCTCTTGACAACAAGGTTGATGTGGCTGCTGCCAACATTCTGACTCAACTCCAGCCACTTTAATCATGGAAAAATTGATGTAAACAGTGTATCACTAGTCACTTTAAACAATGCCACTTTTATATGTTTACATACCCTACATTACTCATCTCATATGTATATACTGTACTCTATACCACCTGCTGCATCTTGCCATCTTTATGTAATACATGTATCACTAGTCACTTTAAACAATGCCACTTTTATATGTTTACATACCCTACATTACTCATATAATATGTATATACTGTTTAACCAGGTAGGCTAGTTGAGAACACCTTAATTTAACCAGGTAGGCTAGTTGAGAACACCTATATTTAACCAGGTAGGCCAGTTGAGAACAAGTTCTCATTTACAACTGCGACCTGGCCAAGATAAAGCATAGCAGTGTGAACAGACAACACAGAGTTACACATGGAGTAAACAATAAACAAGTCAATAACACAGTAGAAAAAAAGAGAGTCTATATACATTGTGTGCAAAAGGCATGAGGAGGTAGGTGAATAATTACAATTTTGCAGATTAACACTGAAGTGATAAATGATCAGATGGTCATGTACAGGTAGAGATACTGGTGTGCAAAAGAGCAGAAAAGTAAATAAATATAAACAGTATGGGGATGAGGTAGGTAAAAATGGGTGGGCTATTTACCGATAGACTATGTACAGCTGCAGCGATCGGTTAGCTGCTCAGATAGCAGATGTTTGAAGTTGGTGAGGGAGATAAAAGTCTCTAACTTCAGCGATTTTTGCAATTCGTTCCAGTCACAGGCAGCAGAGAACTGGAACGAAAGGCGGCCAAATGAGGTGTTGGCTTTAGGGATGAGCAGTGAGATACACCTGCTGGAGCGCGTGCTACGGGTGGGTGTTGCCATCGTGACCAGTGAACTGAGATAAGGCGGAGCTTTACCTAGCATGGACTTGTAGATGACCTGGAGCCAGGGGTCTGGCGACGAATATGTAGCGAGGGCCAGCCGACTAGAGCATACAGGTTGCAGTGGTGGGTGGTATAAGGTGCTTTAGTAACAAAACGGATGGCACTGTGATAAACTGCATCCAGTTTGCTGAGTAGAGTATTGGAAGCTATTTTGTAGATGACATCGCCGAAGTCGAGGATCGGTAGGATAGTCAGTTTTACGAGGGTACGTTTTGCGGCGTGAGTGAAGGAGGCTTTGTTGCGGAATAGAAAGCCGACTCTAGATTTGATTTTAGATTGGAGATGTTTGATATGAGTCTGGAAGGAGAGTTTACAGTCTAGCCAGACACCTAGGTACTTATAGATGTCCACATATTCTAGGTCGGAACCATCCAGGGTGGTGATGCTAGTCGGGCCTGCGAGTGCAGGCAGCGAACGGTTGAAAAGCATGCATTTGGTTTTACTAGCGTTTAAGAGCAGTTGGAGGCCACGGAAGGAGTGTTGTATGGCGTTGAAGCTCGTTTGGAGGTTGTAATACGTGTAATACATGTATCACTAGCCACTTTAAACAATTTCACTTTTATATGTTTACATACCCTACATTACTCATCTCATATGTATATACTGTACTCTATACCATCTACTGCATCTTGCCATCTTTATGTAATACATGTATCACTAGCCACTTTAAACAATGCCACTTTTATATGTTTACATACCCTACATTACTCATCTCATATGTATATACTGTACTCTATACCATCTACTGCATCTTGCCTATTCTGTACCATCACTCATTCATATATCTTTATGTACATGTTCGTCATCCTTTTACACTTGTGTGTATAAGGTAGTTGTTGTGAAATTGTTGGGTTAGATTACTCGTTGGTTATTACTGCATTGTCGGAACTAGAAGCATTTCGCTACACTCGCATTAACATCTGTAGTTGCCGTACCAGGCGGTGATACAGCCCGACAGGATGCTCTCGATTGTGCATCTGTAGAAGTTTGTGAGTGCATTTGGTGACAAGCCGAATTTCTTCAGCCTCCTGAGGTTGAAGAGGCGCTGCTGCGCCTTCTTCACGATGCTGCCTGTGTGGGTGGACCAATTCAGTTAGTCTGTGATGTGTACGCCGAGGAAATTAAATCTTACTACCCTCTCCACTGCTGTTCCATCGATGTGGATAGGGGGGTGTTCCCTCTGCTGTTTCCTGAAGTCCACAATCATCTCCTTAGTTTTGTTGACGTTGAGTGTGAGGTTGTTTTCCTGACACCACACTCCGAGGGCCCTCACCTCCTCCCTGTAGGCCGTCTCGTCGTTGTTGGTAATCAAGCCTACCACTGTTGTGTCGTCCGCAAACTTGATGATTGAGTTGGAGGCGTGCGTGGCCACGCAGTCGTGGGTGAATAGGGAGTACAGGAGAGGGCTCAGAACGCAACCTTGTGGGGCCCCAGTGTTGAGGATCAGCGGGGTGGAGATGTTGTTACCTACCCTCACAACCTGGGGGCGGCCCGTCAGGAAGTCCAGTACCCAGTTGCACAGGGCGGGGTCGAGACCCAGGGTCTCGAGCTTGATGACGAGTTTGGAGGGTACTATGGTGTTAAATGCTGAGCTGTAGTCAATGAACAGCATTCTCACAAAGGTATTCCTCTTGTCCAGATGGGTTAGGGCAGTGTGCAGTGTGGTTGAGATTGCATCGTCTGTGGACCTATTTGGGCGGTAAGCAAATTGGAGTGGGTCTAGGGTGTCAGGTAGGGTGGAGGTGATATGGTCCTTGACTAGTCTCTCAAAGCACTTCATGATGACGGAAGTGAGTGCTACGGGGCGGTAGTCGTTTAGCTCAGTTACCTTAGATTTCTTGGGAACAGAAACAATGGTGGCCCTCTTGAAGCATGTGGGAACAGCAGACTGGGATAGGGATTGATTGAATATGTCCGTAAACACACCAGCCAGCTGGTCTGCGCATGTTCTGAGGGCGTGGCTGGGGATGCCGTCTGGGCCTGCAGCCTTGCGAGGGTTAACACGTTTAAATGTTTTACTCACCTCGGCTGCAGTGAAGGAGAGTCCGCATGTTTTGGTTGCGGGCCGTGTCAGTGGTACTGTATTGTCCTCAAAGCGGGCAAAAAAGTTATTTAGTCTGTCTGGGAGCAAGGCATCCTGGTCCGTGACTGGGCTGATTTTCTTTTTTGACTGTAGACCCTGCCACATACCTCTTGTGTCTGAGCCATTGAATTGCGATTCTACTTTGTCTCTATATTGACGCTTAGCTTGTTTGATTGCCTTGCGGAGGGAATAGCTACACTGTTTGTATTTGGTCATGTTTCCGGTCACCTTGCCCTGATTAAAAGCAGTGGTTCGCTCTTTCAGTTTCACGCGAATGCTGCCATCAATCCACGGTTTCTGGTTTGGGAATGTTTTAATCGTTGCTATGGGAACGACATCTTCAAAGCACGTTCAAATGAACTCGCTCACCGAATCAGCGTATTCGTCAATGTTGTTGTTTGACGCAATACAAAACATATCCCAGTCCACGTGATGGAAGCAGTCTTGGAGTGTGGAATCAGATTGGTCGGACCAGCGTTGAACAGACCTCAGCGCGGGAGCTTCTTGTTTTAGTTTCTGTTTGTAGGCAGGGAGCAACAAAATGGAGTCGTGGTCAGCTTTTCCCGAAAGGAGGGCGGGGCAGGGCCTTATATGCGTCGCGGAAGTTAGAATAGCAGTGATCCAGGGTTTTGCCAGCCCTGGTTGCGCAATCGATATGCTGATACAATTTAGGGAGTCTTGTTTTCAGATTAGCCTTGTTAAAATCCCCAGCTGCAATGAATGCAGCCTCAGGATATGTGGATTCCAGTTTGCAAAGAGTCAAGTAAAGTTCGTTCAGAGCCATTGATGTGTCTGCTTGGGGGGGAATATATACGGCTGTGATTATAATCGAAGAGAATTCCCTTGGTAGATAATGCGGTCGACATTTGATTGTGAGGAATTCTAAATCAGGTGAACAGAATTACTTGAGTTCCTGTATGTTGTTGTGACCACACCACGTCTCATTAACCATAAAGCATACGCCCCCGCCCCTCTTCTTACCAGAAAGATGTTTGTTTCTGTCGGCGCGATGCGTGGAGAAACCAGCTGGCTGCACCGACTCCGATAGCGTCTCTCCAGTGAGCCATGTTTCTGTGAAGCAAAGAACGTTACAGTCTCTGATGTCCCTCTGGAATGCTACCCTTGCTCGGATTTCATCAACCTTGTTGTCAAGAGACTGGACATTGGCGAGAAGTATACTAGGGAGTGGTGCACGATGTGCCCGTCTCCGGAGTCTGACCAGAAGACCGCTTCGTTTCCCTCTTTTACGAAGTCGTTTTTTTGGGTCGCCGGCTGGGATCCATTCCGTTGTCCTGGGTGAAAGGCAGAACACAGGATCCGCTTCGGGAAAATCATATTCCTGGTCATACTGATGGTGAGTTGACGCTGCTCTTATATTCAGTAGTTCTTCTCGACTGTATGTAATGAAACCCAAGATGACCTGGGGTACCAATGTAAGAAATAACACGTAAAAAAAAAAAACTGCATAGTTTCCTAGGAACGCGAAGCGAGGCGGCCATCTCTGTCGGCGCCGGAAGTATATACAGGGCCAATATACAGGACCCAATATAATGAACCCAATATACAGGACCCAATATAATGAACCCAATATACAGGACCAATATAATGAACACAATATACAAGACCAGGACCAATACACAGGACCCAATATACAAGACCAGGACCAATATACAGGACCCAAAATACAGCACCCAATATAATGAACCCAATATGAATACCAGCAATCACACCCCATCATATCGCATGTTTCCCAAATGGCACCATATACCCTATGCGGTGCACTTATTTTGAACTAGGTCTACACTGGTCTAAAAATGTGGGCACAATCAGAATGAGGACAAGATCAGGACAAACAACTCATGTTAGACCTAGGTATAAATGGGGCTTAAAAGAATATGGTTCCATTCGGGATCACATAGAGACATCTCCATTATCACATTGGATCCTCTCCATTATCACATAGAGACATCTCCATTATCACATTGGATCACCTCCATTATCACATAGAGACATCTCCATTATCACATAGAGACATCTCCATTATCACATTGGATCATCTCCTAAAGTGAACATAGTATTTTGGCTACATCCAAAATGGCACCCTATACCCTATGTAGTGCACTCTGCTCAAAAGTAGGGCTCTGGTCAAAAGTAGTGCGTGTTGTAGGGAATCGTGTTCCGTTTGGGGCCTTCGTATCATCACATGATGGAGGTCAGATGAGAATAATGTAAATGTGATATAGAAAGGTGAAAGGGGGATACCTAGTCAGTTGTACAACTGAACGCCTTCAACTGAAATGTGTCTTCTGCATTTAACCCTCTGAATCAGAGAGGTGAAGGAGTCATTTAACCCTATGAATCAGAGGTGAAGGAGTCATTTAACCCTCTGAATCAGAGAGGTGAAGGAGTCATTTAACCCTCTGAATCAGAGAGGTGAAGGAGTCATTTAACCCTCTGAATCAGAGAGGTGAAGGAGTTATTTAACCCAACCCCTCTGAATCAGAGAGGTGAAGGAGTCATTTAACCTTCTGAATCAGAGAGGTGAAGGAGTCATTTAACCTTCTGAATCAGAGAGGTGAAGGAGTCATTTAACCCTCTGAATCAGAGAGGTGAAGGAGTCATTTAACCCTCTGAATCAGAGAGGTGAAGGAGTCATTTAACCCTCTGAATCAGAGAGGTGGAGGAGTCATTTAACCCTCTGAATCAGAGAGGTGAAGGAGTCATTTAACCCTCTGAATCAGAGAGGTGAAGGAGTCATTTAACCCTCTGAATCAGAGAGGTGAAGGAGTCATTTAACCTTCTGAATCAGAGAGGTGAAGGAGTAATTTAACCTTCTGAATCAGAGAGGTGAAGGAGTCATTTAACCCTCTGAATCAGAGAGGTGAAGGAGTCATTTAACCCTCTGAATCAGAGAGGTGAAGGGGTCATTTAACCCTCTGAATCAGAGAGGTGAAGTAGTCATTTAACCCTCTGAATCAGAGAGGTGAAGGAGTCATTTAACCCTCTGAATCAGGGAGGTGGAGGACCTAGCCAGGGGAAACACCATTTAACCCCTCTGAATCAGAGAGGTGAAGGAGTCATTTAACCCTCTGAATCAGAGAGGTGAAGGAGTCATTTAACCTTCCGAATCAGAGTGGTGAAGGAGTCATTTAACCTTCTGAATCAGAGAGGTGAAGGAGTCATTTAACCCTCTGAATCAGAGAGGTGAAGGAGTCATTTAACCTTCTGAATCAGAGTGGTGAAGGAGTCATTTAACCTTCTGAATCAGAGTGGTGCAGGGGAACAGTGGGTTAACGGCCTTGTTCAGGGGAACAGTGGGTTAACTGCCTTGCTCAGGAGAACAGTGGGTTAACGGCCTTGTTCAGGGGAACAGTGGGTTAACTGCCTTGCTCAGGGGAACAGTGGTTTAACGGCCTTGCTCAGGGGAACAGTGGGTTAACGGCCTTGCTCAGGGGAACAGTGGGTTAACAGCCTTGCTCAGGGGAACAGTGGGTTAAATGCCTTGCTCAGGGGAACAGTGGGTTAACGGCCTTGCTCAGGGGAACAGTGGGTTAACTGTCTTGCTCAGGGGAACAGTGGGTTAACTGCCTTGTTCAGGGGAACAGTGGGTTAACGGCCTTGTTCAGGGGAACAGTGGGTTAACTGCCTTGCTCAAGGGAACAGTGGTTTAACGGCCTTGCACAGGTGAACAGTGGGTTAACTGCCTTGCTCAGGGGAACAGTGGGTTAATTGCCTTGTTCAGGGGAACAGTGGGTTAACTGCCTTGCTCAGGGGAACAGTGGGTTAACAGCCTTGCTCAGGGGAACAGTGGGTTAAATGCCTTGCTCAGGGGAACAGTGGGTTAACGGCCTTGCTCAGGGGAACAGTGGGTTAACTGTCTTGCTCAGGGGAACAGTGGGTTAACTGCCTTGTCCAGGGGAACAGTGGGTTAACGGCCTTGCTCAGGGGAACAGTGGGTTAACGGCCTTGCTCAGGGGAACAGTGGGTTAACTACCTTGCTCAGGGGAACAGTGGGTTAACTGCCTTGTTCAGGGGAACAGTGGGTTAACTGCCTTGCTCAGGGGAACAGTGGGTTAACGGCCTTGCTCAGGGGAACAGTGGGTTAACTGCCTTGTTCAGGGGAACAGTGGGTTAACGGCCTTGTTCAGGGGAACAGTAACTGCCTTGCTCAGGGGAACAGTGGGTTAACGGCCTTGCTCAGGCGCGGAACAACAGATTTTTACCTTGTCATACATGACTTTCCTCACACAGTACTATACCTGGACACTATAACGTCCAGCACTAAGGCTTCGTCCCAAATCGAACACTATTCCCTATATAGTGCACTAGAGTCGTAAGGACCCTGGTTATAAGGAGTGCATTAAAAGCAGCATGGTGCCATTTGGGAAGTATCCACATTTCCCAGGTGCAACACAGCCTGGTTCAGCTCAGTGTGAGGTTAGTGTTCTCCTTTAAACTCCTGATTCAGACAAACAACAAGAATAAACATCTCAGTCATTCCTCAGTCATGGTTTGTTCTCCAACGTTCCCACCTTTTTCAGCTTGTTTCGTCAGGTCACCAAGTGCCCTTGTCGCAGACCAGTCCGAGTCCCAAGTGGCTCCCTGTTTCCCTATATAAGCGCACTACTTTTGACCAAGGTCATTTAGTTAATAGGGAATAGAGTCTCCATGCCTACCTAATACATGCTCTGAGTATCCAGAAGAAGTGCACTATATAGGGAACAGGGTGCCATTTGATAGTCAACCTATATGTCAGTGTTTAGCATCACCATACTAGTTTTATCTGCGGAATAAACCCCTCTGGAATCTTCCGTCAGAGAAGCAGGAGAACGCTGCTACCCACTGACTGGTAAACGGTTCCACTTCAGCAGCCCTGAAACCAATGTATCTGAAACCAACGTATCTGAAACCAATTGTGTTTAATGAGGTTCCTGTTCACGCATGCCTCTTCCCAACCCAACTCCCCTCCTACACACTCACAGATGGTACGGCTCCTCGTAAAGTTTTAACAAGTAGCGTAAAATGCAGATTGACAGTGGATGCATCCCAAATTTCCACCCTATTCCCTATGTGTAGTGCCATAGGGACCTGGTCAAAAGTAGTGCACTATATAGAGAATAGGGTGCCATTTGGGACACGGTGGGAGTACTGCTGCTATCTCTCCAGTCTGTTTAAAAAGAGGGGATTAAACTTTGGGATCAGAAAACTTATTAAAGATGATAACCATTATGAGGAGAACAGCTGATAGATGGGGCTGTGGCTGAGAGGAGGCAGCAGACAGGCTTGTAAAGTACGGAGCAGGTCGCTAGGTAAAACAACCCTCCACTAACCTGATATACGTCTGGGTGACATGAGGAGAGAGTTGAGACTCCTGGAGGCAGCAGGTCTGGGTGACATGAGGAGAGAGTTGAGACTCCTGGAGGCAGCAGGTCTGGGTGACATGAGGAGAGAGTTGAGACTCCTGGAGGCAGTAGCTGGCCTAGATATGCTCATTGCCATTTGATTTGTCATCAACAATGGTTTTTCGTGCCGCTGGAAGATTCCTATTTCCTCCGGAGTAAGCCAGGTGTTCTCCAGAGCCAGAGTGTTGTTCAAGTATGCCTAGAGACACAAGGGAGGCAGGAGCGTCAGGTACACATAGCAAAACAAAGACAGAGGCAAGTTCTTGTTCAGATAAACCTACAAACACAGAGACAAGTTGTTGATCAGATAAACCTAGAGACAGAGAGACAAGTTGTTGATTAGGTAAACCTAGAGACAGAGAGACAAGTTGTTGATTAGGTAAACCTAGAGACAGAGAGACAAGTTGTTGATCAGGTAAACCTAGAGACAGAGAGACAAGTTGTTGATCAGGTAAACCTAGAGACATAGAGAAGCAAGAGTTTTCAGGTAAACTGGACCTTTATATCTGTTTATACCCTCTAAACATATTTCCTGAGGTAGACACACAGAGTTAAGGAAGAGTGTCTGCGAAAATCTAGAGACACAGAGAGTCACGATGTTGTTCAGGACAGCTGTTGTAAATCTTGAAACACAGAGATGACAGGCAATTCCACAATCATGGAAAGAAAACAAGGGCCTTATACAGAGACCCTCTTCAAATTGACCTGTCCTTGACCATTACGGGGCGGCAGGTAGCCTAGTGGTTAGAGTGTTGGGCCAGTAACCGAAAGGTTGCTAGATCAAATCCCCGAGCTGCCAAGCCATCTGTTGTTCTGCCTCTGAACAAGGCAGTTAACCCACAGTTCATATGCTGTCATTGTTAATAATAATGGGTTCTTAACTGACTTGCCAACTTAAATAAAGGTTAAATAATACAATATAGTGATTACAGAGTCAACTGTCCTTAACCATTACAGGGTGAACTGTTCAGTGATAACTGTCTGTAATCATTACAGTGTAATCATTAACCATTACAGTGTGAACTGTTCAGTGATAACTGTCTGTAATCATTACAGTGTAATCATTAACCATTACAGGGATTACAGTGTGAACTGTTCAGTGATAACTGTCTGTAATCATACAGTGTTAACTGTTCAGTGATAACGGTCTGTAATAATTACAGTGATAACTGTCTGTAGTCATTACAGTGATAACTGTCTGTAATCATTACAGTGATAACTGTCTGTAATCATTACAGTGATAACTGCCTGTAGTCATTACAGTGATAACTGTCCTTAACCATTACAGTGATAACTGTACAATGACAGATACAGCAGGGATTACAGTGAGTCTATCTGTGACAGATACAGCAGGGATTACAGTGAGTCTATCTGTGACAGATACAGCAGGGATTACAGTGAGTCTGGCTGTGACAGATACAGCAGGGATTACAGTGAGTCTATCTGTGACATATACGACAGTGAGTCTATCTGTGACAGATACGAAAGTGAGTCTATCTGTGACAGATACAGCAGGGATTACAGTGAGTCTATCTGTGACAGACACAGCAGGGATTACAGTGAGTCTATCTGTGACAGATACAGCAGGGATTACAGTGAGTCTATCTGTGACAGATACGGCAGTGAGTCTATCTGTGACAGACACAGCAGGGATTACAGTGAGTCTATCTGTGACAGATACAGCAGGGATTACAGTGAGTCTATCTGTGACAGATACAGCAGGGATTACATTGAGTCTATCTGTGACAGACACAGCAGGGATTACAGTGAGTCTATCTGTGACAGATACGACAGTGAGTCTATCTGTGACAGATACAGCAGGGATTACAGTGAGTCTGTCTGTGACAGACACAGCAGGGATTACAGTGAGTCTATCTGTGACAGATACAGCAGGGATTACAGTGAGTCTATCTGTGACAGATACGGGAGTGAGTCTATCTGTGAAAGACACAGCAGGGATTACAGTGAGTCTATCTGTGACAGATACAGCAGGGATTACAGTGAGTCTATCTGTGACAGATACGGGAGTGAGTCTATCTGTGAAAGTCACAGCAGGGATTACAGTGAGTCTGTCTGTGACAGATACAGCAGGGATTACATTGAGTCTATCTGTGACAGACACAGCAGGGATTACAGTGAGTCTATCTGTGACAGACACAGCAGGGATTACAGTGAGTCTGTCTGTGACAGATACAGCCGGGATTACAGTGAGTCTATCTGTGACAGATACAGCCGGGATTACAGTGAGTCTGTCTGTGACAGATACAGCCGGGATTACAGTGAGTCTATCTGTGACAGATACGGCAGTGAGTCTATCTGTGACAGATACAGCAGGGATTACATTGAGTCTATCTGTGACAGACACAGCAGGGATTACAGTGAGTCTATCTGTGACAGATACGACAGTGAGTCTATCTGTGACAGATACAGCAGGGATTACAGTGAGTCTATCTGTGACAGACACAGCAGGGATTACAGTGAGTCTATCTGTGACAGATACAGCAGGGATTACAGTGAGTCTATCTGTGACAGATACGGCAGTGAGTCTATCTGTGACAGACACAGCAGGGATTACAGTGAGTCTATCTGTGACAGATACAGCAGGGATTACAGTGAGTCTATCTGTGACAGATACAGCATGGATTACAGTGAGTCTATCTGTGACAGATACAGCAGGGATTACAGTGAGTCTATCTGTGACAGACACAGCAGGGATTACAGTGAGTCTATCTGTGACAGATACAGCTGAAGTCTGAGACCCTGTATGCAGATCAAATGGCACCCTATGCACTACTTGTGACCAGGGCCCATAGGACTCTATATAGGGAGTAGGGTGCCATTTGCGACTCAGGCCAGGTTCCAGTGGTTTGTCTACCTTGTAGTCAGGGACCTGTTTCTCCACCCATCCTTTGCCACAGTGAGGAGGCAGCACTGAGCGGTGCAGATGGGGAAACACAGGGACCAGCTCCAGGTTGGCCGAAGGCTGAAATCTCAGCACGTGGTGTGGAGATGGCAGCTCCCACTGAGAGGAAATGAAACATATTAGAGGACAGGAAATACACAGCATTCAGGTTTAGAGATCTCATTGGATGATTCAAACTTTGTTTCTGGAAGTAGCTTGAATTGCTTGTGGCAGGGGATGTTGGTGTCTTAACAAGATGCTAACAAGCACTACCTCATTAAAGAATATAAACTAACAAGATGCTAACAAGCACTACTTCATTAAATAAGATAAACTAACAAGATGTCAACAAGCACTACCTCATTAAAGAAGATAAACTAACAAGATGCAAACAAGCACTACCTCATTAAAGAAGATAAACTAACAAGATGTCAACAAGCACTACCTCATTAAAGAAGATAAACTAACAAGATGCAAACAAGCACTACCTCATTAAAGAATATAAACTAACAAGATGCTAACAAGCACTACCTCATTAAAGAAGATAAACTAACAAGATGCAAACAAGCACTACCTCATTAAAGAAGATAAACTAACAAGATGCTAACAAGCACTACCTCATTAAAGAATATAAACTAACAAGATGCTAACAAGCACTACCTCATTAAAGAAGATAAACTAACAAGATGTCAACAAGCACTACCTCATTAAAGAAGATAAACTAACAAGATGTCAACAAGCACTACCTCATTAAAGAAGATAAACTAACAAGATGCAAACAAGCACTACCTCATTAAAGAAGATAAACTCCTGGATTTTTTAAAAATCCTTCACTATACAAAACTGAAAACTCTCTAACCCATATAAACTTCACTGTTCCATGTCATGGATGATGAACGCTAGTTGGTAGGATGGCATGGTGGACAATTAACTATAGTTGGTAGGATGGTATGGTGGACAATGAACTGTAGTTGGTAGGATGGTATGGTGGACAATGAACTGTAGTTGGTAGGATGGTATGGTGGACAATGAACTGTAGTTGGTAGGATGGTTAGGTGGACAATTAACTGTAGTTGGTAGGATGGTATGGTGGACAATTAACTGTAGTTGGTAGGATGGTATGGTGGACAATGAACTGTAGTTGGTAGGATGGTATGGTGGACAATTAACTGTAGTTGGTAGGATGGTATGGTGGACAATGAACTGTAGTTGGTAGGATGGTATGGTGGACAATTAACTGTAGTTGGTAGGATGGTATGGTGGACAATGAACTGTATTTGGTAGGATGGTATGGTGGACAATGAACTGTAGTTGGTAGGATGGTAAGGTGGACAATGAACTGTAGTTGGTAGGATGGCAAGGGGGATGATGAATTGTTGTTGGTAGGATGGCAAGGGGGATGATGAATTGTTGTTGGTAGAATGGCAAGGGGGATGATGAATTGTTGTTGGTAGAATGGCAAGGGGGATGATGAATTGTTGTTGGTAGGATGGCATGGGGGATGATGAATTGTAGTTGGTAGAATGGCAAGGGGGATGATGAATTGTTGTTGGTAGGATGGCAAGGGGGATGATGAATTGTTGTTGGTAGAATGGCAAGGGGGATGATGAATTGTTGTTGGTAGGATGGCATGGGGGATGATGAATTGTAGTTGGTAGGATGGCATGGGGGATGATGAACTGTAGTTGGTAGGATGGCACGGTGGATGATGAACTATAGTTGGTAAGATGGCACGGTGGATGATGAGCTATAGTTGGTAGGATGGCACGGTGGATGATGAATTGTTGTTGGTAGGATGGCACATTGGATGATGAACTATAGTTGGTAGGATGGCACAGTGGATGATGAATTGTAGTTGGTATTGTAGTTGGTAGGATGGCACAGTGGATGATGAACTATAGTTGGTAGGATGGCACAGTGGATGATGAGCTATAGTTGGTAGGATGGCACGGTGGATGATGAACTATAGTTGGTAGGATGGCACAGTGGATAAATTAGAGTCATATAGAACTAGGTAAGGGCTTGCAAACAGAACAGAACATAGCCTACTGTCTGCCCCTGACAAGCCTTTCAAATGTGTATAACAATAATGCACAACTTCATTCTGGGGCTCCTCAGAATCCTTCACGATGGAAGAGCGTAATAAAAGCGTCATTTTCCGAGCATAGAGTTATGGATCTAGTCTCCACCAATCTACTCAGTCTTAGCCCTCTATCCATGGTTCCGGACAGACAGAAGACATTGGTCTCTCTCTGTGAGACACGCTGACTCGTCCCACTAACCGCCACATTAAAAATCAATCACAAGCTTCTTCTGAAAAAGCTTTGCATTGCAAACATATCACATCAAACACCTGCTGTGTCTGTTGCTGCGTTCATTCTCCTTTCCTCTCCTCTTCTTCTTCTCCATGCCACTAATAGTAAGTGCCTTCTACAGTCTCCTCCCTATGAATGGTGGTTAACGGTGTGAAAAAGCCAAGGGCGACATCAGTGCCAATATGCCTGACCTGTCTTGATCAAGTCCGCTCTCTGCTCTCCTCAGATGAAATGTCACGCTGTGTTTGTCTGTGTGAGCGGCATCAGAGGACCAGGAGGAAGAATGTGCTCTGATCATCAGGATGTAAAGAAGACACTAAAGCACCGCTGTTGCAATCAGAGACCCACTGCAGTCACACTACATTACAGGCCACTCAGGGCATGCATATGGAAATACTTATTTTCCACCATAATTTGCAAATAAATTCATAAAAAATCCTACAATGTGATTTTCTGGATTTTTTTTCTCATGTTGTCTGTCATAGTTGAAGTGTACCTATGATGAAAATTACAGGCCTCTCTCATCTTTTTAAGTGGGAGAACTTGCACAATTCGTGGCTGACTAAATACTTTTTTGCCCCACTGTACATATGGAAATACACTTGACATTGTGCTACATGGTTCAGTTTCCATTAGGAAGGAACAACATCCATCTGTCGCTCAGTTGGTAGAGTGTGGTGTTTGCAATGTCAGGATTGTGGTGTTTGATTCCTGGGACCACCCATGCATTATAAAAAAATTAAATAAAATGTATGCGCAAATGACAGGAAGTGGCTTTGAATAACAGCGTGTGCTAAATGGCTCATTTCTATTACACATAACCACTAGGGCATGGAGTTGATAATGTCCAAACAACTATTTCATTCGTCAGCAACATAGAAAAACTCCCCAGCTGAAGTGGTAATGCAATCACTCTGAAATCTGTATGCAGAGAGTAACAACACGGACGTGGGGCTGTACGGACCAGTTTTCATCAGACTAACTAGACCAACCCAGGGCACGTGTGTGTCCGTTCGTGCGTACATGTGTGCCTGCCTATGTCTACGAGTGCAGGTGAGTGTCTGTCTCTCTGTGAGTGTAATCCCCTATCAGTGTGTACATGAATGTTGCTCAGGTTTATAGCAAACACTATTTATCATTCATTATAACCAGAATTCTGAAAATATCCAGTTTTATCTGATAGCAACCTACCTGCACGTTCTGCAGGGGAAACTGACTGATGCCAGGGTTAGCTGCTGTGTGTGTCGGTATCCTGGCCAGAGGCAGGAAGGGATCACAGGACAGCTGCCAGCTGGAGACGGCTTGGAGCAACGGAGGAGGGTGGTGATGGGAGAGCAGGAAGGGGTGGTGATGGTGTGGCGCGGCAATGGGGGCTGTATTGGCACCCAGCCGGCAGAGCCCCGAGGCAGCAGCAGAACCAGGGCCAGGGAGCATCCACAGCCATGGAGAGGCATCTCTCTCTATCTGCCACAGCTGTGGCTGAGCCTTCAGTCGCCCCACAGGGATCATCCCCACATTCTAGACCACCACACAACACCTGGAAAGGCTGGGAGGGACCCTAGACTTCAGAGAGGACATTGTTTCATTATTATCAAGCAGGTTGATAAAGGATAAAGGATGGGAGACCTGGTGAGAGGCACCTGCACATACTCACACACACACTCACTCACACACCCACTCACACTCACACACCCACTCACTCACACACAAGAAGCTAGGCATTCACACACACACACACAAGCAGCTAGGCAGTCACACACACACACACAAGCAGCTAGGCAGTCACTCACTCTCACACACACACACACACACACACACACAAGCAGCTAGGCAGTCACTCACACACACACACAAGCAGCTAGGCAGTCACTCACTCACACACACTCACACACACAAGCAGCTAGGTAGTCACTCACTCTCACACACACACAAGCAGCTAGGCAGTCACACACACACACACACAAGCAGCTAGGCAGTCACTCACTCTCACACACACACACACACACACACACACAAGCAGCTAGGCAGTCACTCACACACACAAACAGCTAGGCAGTCACTCACTCACACACACAAGTAGCTAGACAGTCACTCACACACACACACAAGCAGCTAGGCAGTCACTCACACACACACACAAGCAGCTAGGCAGTCACACACACACACAAGCAGCTAGGCAGTCACACACACACACAAGCAGCTAGGCAGTCACACACACAAGCAGCTAGGCAGTCACGCACACACACAAGCAGCCAGGCAGTCACACACACACACACAAGCAGCTAGGCAGACACACCACTCACTGGAAATACTCTACACAACAAGTAATTACAGCACTTGTAGGTATTGATTTAGTGAGGTACAATGCAGTATCACTCATAACTGTACATGTAGTTAGAGGGGCCGATGGATGAAAACAAGAAATATAAAGAAACATCATGATAAATGACTTATGGCAGATGGTCACGATGCAGGCAGCCCATGCACACATTTATTCCATGCATGGTCGGCGGGGTGATCGGAAGAGGGATAAAATAACAACAATTAGCAGGTGTTCTAGAATACCTTAAACGGGGTTCTATCGGGTTTTATGGAGAGCGCATTCCAGAGGCGGTTATTGAGCTGCGAGGAGAATGTGAAAAGTATTACATCCAAAAGGTGCACAATTATTGAACACTGAGACACATACACGTTTCGGACTATGAAAGACGCCTAATAAAGTATAATGCGCATTTGCACTCTGAATTAGGATTACGCTTAATATTCAGGTTTTCAAACCTCTTCTCTGGGACCCTCAAACGAACTAGCTCACCTGATTCATCTGTTCCAAGGGCTTGATGATTAATTGACAAGTTAAATCAGGTATGCTAGCTGTGTAATCGTTCAAATAATTGGAACGGCTGGGGTTCACCCAGAAGATGTTTGAAACCCCCCCCCCTCCCGGTCTAATAGACGTACCGTTTTTTTCAAGAAGGAAAAATGTGCTTGATCGATTCCCACATCTGTTAATTTACATATTCTACTGTAAGGGAAGGCTACCAAGACAACGGAGACCAGCTGGCAAGTTTATCAAATAAGCATACAACTTGGAGATGCATGTTGGTAAAGTCCTTGTAAATTGTGTAATATCTGCGTTAAAATATAAATCAATAAGAACACACGGGAATTAGTTGTCTCCCTTGTTCCGCACCAGATGGACCTTGTCAATGAGAGGTAGCCTATCACTCCAAATTAAATAAGAATAACAATGCGTTTAGTTTGACATTCAAATATGGGAATGAATGGGGCACAATTGAAGTTTGGATGGAAAGTTAATTTAAAAATCAGTCTTCACATTGGATCAGATATCCTCCACCTCACCTATAATGCGTTGTGGGCTATCAATCCCTTCAGTTGTCCACTATTAACATCGCTCGTCCATAATTTATGGATTAATTTTCCGTTGGTAATTTCAATCCAAAAATGACTACGCTGTTTATCCTATCCAAATATCCAAAACATGCAGCCTTGTCGCCAGGTAGGCTACAGTATAGCCAGCATACAATGGAGGAACTGAGGACACTCGTTCGTTCATGAAGCGCAGGGCATCTTCAAACCGTGACGGTTGGTTGGTGAGTGATGGTTTGTCAGAAAAGAGAGAGAGGAGCTCGAGCCCAATGGAGATCTTCTATTTGCTGTCACGGATAATCTCTTCTCACCCTGATACCGTTTCAGCCTCTTCCCCGCCGAACGTCACCCCTAACGCAACACCGCACCGCGCAGAGCCACGGTTTACTCCACTCACTTCTCCCCAATCAAGTCATAGGGAATAGGTTGGACTAGCCACAGTTTTTCCTGTTTCAGAAAACTTCCTTTAGTGCAAAACGTGAAAACATTCCTAAGCGACTGCAAAACGTCTCCAATGAGAACTGAGAAGCCTACTGCGCACCTCTCTCGCTCTCTATCTGTCTCTGCATCATCCGGTACCACAGTGGAGTCTGGACTGCTCCTCTCTGAACAGCAGCAATCCAGTGCGCTACTGTAGCATAGTCTCCTTCCCACATCTCCTCTCTCGGCACCAGGGGTTTTGGATACTGTATGGCAAGTCACATGGAACACAATCTAATCACATGAATGACGCACAATCTCACCAGCATTCAGGATACATCACTGTAGCGCGTGGTAAATTGAGCCACCTGGGGGTACTTACAGCAGCCACCGGACAACCTAAACTTTGACCGAGTGTTGTTATATATTCTGCTGTTTTTCAGTCATAAATATATCGCTTAAAGGCAACATACTGTGGGAGCAGAACGCGTTATATTCAGAACAAATTATATGGGGCTGTATACATGTTTGAAGGGTGCCCCCTCCCTTCCCTATCTCTTTTAGAGGGAACATTGTAACGTTACAGTCATATGATTGTTTGGTTTTCCTTTCCCATTGTCCAAAAAAGTACAATGAGCACAACGCATTTCAGCAGCATGGCGGTGTCCACCAGCGCAGCCCAGTCTCTACAGCAGCGTTTCGCAAACTCTATACGGGTCTCGAAGTTACCATTTCAGCACCACGCTAGCGCCGCCCAGTCTCTATTGACAATGTATAGTCAATACACGTGCTGAACTGCACTGAAATGTAAACAACATTATCCCAAAGGCTGAATGGAAACATGCAGTGGTATAATGACACATTTAAACTCAGCAAAAAAAAGAAACGTCCTCTCATTGTCAACTGCTTTATATTCAGCAAACTTAACATGTGTCAATATTTGAATGAACATAACAAGATTCAACAACTGAGACATAAACTGAACAAGTTCCACAGACATGTGACTAACGGAAATGGAATAATGTGTCCCTGAACAAAGGGGGGGTCAAAATCAAAAGTAACAGTCAGTATCTGGTGTGGCCACCAGCTGCATTAAGTACTGCAGTGCATCTCCTCCTCATGGACTGCACCAGATTTGCCAGTTATTGCTGTGAGATGTTACCCCACTCTTCTACCAAGGCACCTGAAAGTTCCCTGACATTTCTCGGGGGAATGGCCCTTGCCCTCACCCTCCGATCCAACAGGTCCCAGACGTGCTCAATGGGATTGAGATCTGGGCTCTTTGCTGGCCATGGCAGAACACTGACATTCCTGTCTTGCAGGAAATCATGCACAGAACAAGCAGTATGGTTGGTAGCATTGTCATGCTGGAGGGTCATGTCAGGATGAGCCTGCAGGAAGGGTACCACATGAGGGAGGAGGATGTCTTCCCTGTAACGCACAGCGTTGAGATTGCCTGCAATGACAACAAGCTCAGTCTGATGATGCTGTGACACACCGCCCCAGACCATGACGGACCCTCTACCTCCAAATCGATCCTGCTCCAGAGTACAGGCCTCAGTGTAACGCTCATTCCTTCAATGAAAAATGCAAATCCGACAATCCCCCCTGGTGAGACAGGAGAGCACTTTTTGCCAGTCCTGTCTCGTCCAGTGACGGTGGGTTTGTGCCCATAGGCGACGTTGTTGGGGTGATGTCTGGTGAGGACCTGTCTTACAACAGGCCTACAAGCCCTCAGTCCAGCCTCTCTCAGCCTATTGCGGTTAGTCTGAGCACTGATGGAGGGATTGTGCGTTCCTGGTGCAACTCGGGCAGTTGTTGTTGCCTTCCTGTACCTGTCCCGCAGGTGTGATGTTCGGATGTACCGATCCTGTGCAGGTGTTGTTACATGTGGTTTTCCACTGCGAGGACGATCAGCTGTCCGACCTGTCTCCCTGTAGCGCTGTCTTAGGCATCTCATAGTAGGGACATTGCAATTTATTGCCCTGGCCACATCTGCAGTCCTCATGCCTCCTTGCAGCATGCCCAAGGCACATTCACACAGATGAGCAGGAACCCTGAGCATCTTTCTTTTGGTGTTTTTCAGAGTCAGTAGAAAGGCCTCTTTAGTGTCCTACGTTTTCATAACTGTGACCTAAATTGCCTACCGTCTGTAAGCTGTTAGTGTCTTAACGACCGTTCCACAGGTGCATGTTCATTAATTGCTTATGGTTCGTTGAACAAGCATTAGAAACAGTGTGTAAACCCTTCATAATGAAGATCTGTGAAGTTATTTGGATTTTCCCTAATTAAGACAGTTTCTTTTTTTTGCTGAGTTTATAAGTGAAGAAGATTGTTAATGTATTAGAGGAGGCATATTCAATTAGCAAATAAAGGATCAAGGGCTTTGGATCAGATAGCATACTACTCCTGCTTCATTCATTTAAACATGAATTTACAGTAACTGTAGCATGCTGCATTCAAAGTAGAATCCTGGATAACTTTGACCTTGTCTTCTGCTTGAGTAGACTGAATAATTGATCATAATCTCATAAAACAGGGTGATTCAAGATGAATCTGCATGATTCTCCTGTTTCCATGCAATGTTGAAGCTTGACTGTCATGGGCGATGTGCCTCAATGGTGCCAATCGGACGCGGTGAAATATCCATTCTATTTTATTGGACAATAATCCGTTTCATGTTTCTGTCCTTGCATTGTCCATTTGGTTTGAAAAAGTACGGCTTCTGTTTTTTTTCAGGTAAAGTTGATGAGTATCAGGATAGTTGCAGATTCAGCCCCAGAAAGCAATGAGGAATTGGCCCAGAAGCGGCCCTCTTCCAGGGAGCCGGCCCTGATTGAATCGGCCCAGAATCGGGTGTCGGACTCGGCCCGGAATCAAAATGAATGTCTGCCCAGATTCGCCCCCCCCCCGGCAGTCGGGCAGTTTCGGTCTACCGGAATTCAGCCAACTTTGCCGGTATCTCACCAGAACCTCCCTAGAAGCGCCCAAGGCAAATTTAAAGAAATGTAATCCAACATTTCCCGATTTAGTCATTTTAAATATTACTATTAACATTTTATACATACAAATTATACCCATCCACCCCAAAAAATGTTGTGCCTGAAGAAACACCTGGTGACCATGGTGTGTCTGGGCCGCCACGGGAGTCGCTACGGCTGGGACATCCCACCCAGCCAAACGCTCTGGGCCAATCGTGCGTCGTCTCATGGGTCTCCCACTCGCGGCCGTCACAGGTCTCGAACCAGCATCTGCAGCGACGCAGTTTCCACAGCAATGCAGTGTCTTAGACTGCTGCGCCACTCAGGAGTCTCCAGCCACAAAGTTTTGAATGCTTATCAATTGCCTACACAAAGTATCAAAATACTAAAATACTACACAGGACTCAAAGGATTTTGTTTAAATGTTAATTGTATTTTTTGATCACAGAAACAATGAGAAAATATGCAAAAAATAAATAATGAAATGTTAATTATATTAAGCAGCTGGTGTAATCATCTGCCAGAGAGTAGCCCCAATCGGCCCGAGCCCCAAGTAACACATTTGGGCCAGATAACTCACACCGGAATCGGACCGAGCCCCAAGTAAATACATTTGGGCCAGATAACTCACATCGGAATCGGACCGAGCCCCAAGTAAATACATTTGGGCCTGATAACTCAGACCGGAATCGGACCGAGCCCCAAGTAATACATTTGGGCCAGATATCTCACACCGGAATCGGTCCGAGCCCCAAGTAATACATTTGGGCCAGATAACTCACACCGGAATCGGCCCGAGCCCCAAGTTATACATTTGGGCCAGATAACTCACACCGGAATCGGCCCGAGCCCCAAGTAATACATTTGGGCCAGATAACTCACACCGGAATCGGTCCGAGCCCCAAGTTATACATTTGGGCCAGATAACTCACACCGGAATCGGCCCGAGCCCCAAGTAATACATTTGGGCCAGATAACTCACACCGGAATCGGCCCGAGCCCCAAGTAATACATTTGGGCCAGATAACTCACACCGGAATCGGTCCGAGCCCCAAGTTATACATTTGGGCCAGATAACTCACACCGGAATCGGCCCGAGCCCCAAGTAATACATTTGGGCCAGATAACTCACACCGGAATCGGCCCGAGCCCCAAGTAACACATTTGGGGCAGATAACTCACACCGGAAACGGACCAAGCACAATCCTCGCATCTTAGCCATAAGTAATTCTACCGAAGGAGGCCCAGACTCGGGCCACATGACGTCGGCCGAGTCTGACTCTCAGCCGAGTGCCCCAACTCTCAGCCGGAATCGGCCCAGATCTACTGTGCTAGCTGGGGCCTCAACGGGATTCTTTCTCAATCAATACTTAATAGTATTAATCATTGTATACTACTGTATCATACATAACAGTAACTATCTACTTTACTGTGTCTGTTTACAGTTAATATTGACCCTCCATCATGCATTGGTCCTCTGTAGCTCAGTTGGTACAGTATAGTGCTAGTAACCCCAGAGATAGTGGGTTTGATTTCCAGGACCACCTGTATGAACTAAATGTATGCATGACTCTACGTTTCTTTGGATAAAGGTGTTTATTAAAATGTCACATATTATATGCTACAGATGAACAACGTCAATGTAAACAACAACCTCCTAATGTACAGTAAGAGGTAATGGTGTTTCTCTGAACGGTAGAGCAGTAACCATTGTTGTCTCCCGGTGGCATAGGAGATTCCCATCTATCGTAATGGGGAGAGTACTACTATCACATTTACACATGGGCTCTCGAGACAGTCGGACGTATTGTCCAGGCTAAACACCGTTCCTATGGGGAGAACACAGGGCTAAAGCCACACTGTACTGTAAGGCTGTGTGAGTTACAAATGGCACTCTATGCCCTATATATATGCAACTTTACATCTTCATGTAAATAGTTAAATGGGTACATATTGATTATAATGTTGTATAATAATGTTGAATAATCACCTTCCCGGAGGAAATGACAAAAAAAAACATAGTTTTAAGTGAAAATAGGATTCGGTCTCTAGACGAAAAAAAAGGAAATTGACCAACACCACAATGCCTGTTCCACCCATGCTCTACCAAGGTTTTACAACACCACAATGCCTGTTCCACCCATGCTCTACCAAGGTTTTACAGCACCACAATGTCTGTTCCACCCATGCTCTACCAAGGTTTTACAACACCACAATGCCTGTTCCACCCATGCTCTACCAAGGTTTTACAACACCACAATGTCTGTTCCACCCATGCTCTACCAAGGTTTTACAGCACCACAATGCCTGTTCCACCCATGCTCTACCAAGGTTTTACAGCACCACAATGCCTGTTCCACCCATGCTCTACCAAGGTTTTACAGCACCACAATGCCTGTTCCACCCATGCTCTACCAAGGTTTTACAGCACCACAATGCCTGTTCCACCCATGCTCTACCAAGGTTTTACAGCACCACAATGCCTGTTCCACCCATGCTCTACCAAGGTTTTACAGCACCACAATGCCTGTTCCACCCATGCTCTACCAAGGTTTTACAGCACCACAATGCCTGTTCCACCCATGCTCTACCAAGGTTTTACAGCAACACAATGTCTGTTCCACCCATGCTCTACCGAGGTTTTCCAGCACCACAATGCCTGTTCCACCCATGCTCTACCAAGGTTTTACAACACCACAATGCCTGTTCCACCCATGCTCTACCAAGGTTTTACAACACCACAATGCCTGTTCCACCCATGCTCTACCAAGGTTTTACAACACCACAATGCCTGTTCCACCCATGCTCTACCAAGGTTTTACAACACCACAATGCCTGTTCCACCCATGCTCTACCAAGGTTTTACAACACCACAATGCCTGTTCCACCCATGCTCTACCAAGGTTTTACAGCACCACAATGCCTGTTCCACCCATGCTCTACCAAGGTTTTACAGCACCACAATGCCTGTTCCACCCATGCTCTACCAAGGTTTTACAGCACCACAATGCCTGTTCCACCCATGCTCTACCAAGGTTTTACAGCACCACAATGCCTGTTCCACCCATGCTCTACCAAGGTTTTACAGCACCACAATGTCTGTTCCACCCATGCTCTACCAAGGTTTTACAGCACCACAATGCCTGTTCCACCCATGCTCTACCAAGGTTTTACAGCAACACAATGTCTGTTCCACCCATGCTCTACCAAGGTTTTACAACACCACAATGCCTGTTCCACCCATGCTCTACCAAGGTTTTACAGCAACACAATGTCTGTTCCACCCATGCTCTACCGAGGTTTTCCAGCACCACAATGCCTGTTCCACCCATGCTCTACCAAGGTTTTACAACACCACAATGCCTGTTCCACCCATGCTCTACCAAGGTTTTACAACACCACAATGCCTGTTCCACCCATGCTCTACCAAGGTTTTACAACACCACAATGCCTGTTCCACCCATGCTCTACCAAGGTTTTACAACACCACAATGCCTGTTCCACCCATGCTCTACCAAGGTTTTACAACACCACAATGCCTGTTCCACCCATGCTCTACCAAGGTTTTACAGCACCACAATGCCTGTTCCACCCATGCTCTACCAAGGTTTTACAGCACCACAATGCCTGTTCCACCCATGCTCTACCAATGTTTTACAGCACCACAATGCCTGTTCCACCCATGCTCTACCAAGGTTTTACAGCACCACAATGCCTGTTCCACCCATGCTCTACCAAGGTTTTACAGCACCACAATGTCTGTTCCACCCATGCTCTACCAAGGTTTTACAGCACCACAATGCCTGTTCCACCCATGCTCTACCAAGGTTTTACAGCAACACAATGTCTGTTCCACCCATGCTCTACCAAGGTTTTACAGCACCACAATGCCTGTTCCACCCATGCTCTACCAATGTTTTACAGCACCACAATGCCTGTTCCACCCATGCTCTACCAAGGTTTTACAGCAACACAATGTCTGTTCCACCCATGCTCTACCAAGGTTTTACAGCACCACAATGCCTGTTCCACCCATAATCTACCAAGGTTTTACAACACCACAATGCCTGTTCCACCCATGCTCTACCAAGGTTTTACAGGACCACAATGCCTGTTCCACCCATGCTCTACCAAGGTTTTACAGGACCACAATGCCTGTTCCACCCATGCTCTACCAAGGTTTTACAACACCGCAATGCCTGTTCCACCCATGCTCTACCAAGGTTTTACAACACCACAATGCCTGTTCCACCCATGCTCTACCAAGGTTTTACAACACCACAATGCCTGTTCCACCCATGCTCTACCAAGGTTTTACAACACCACACTGCCTGTTCCACCCATGCTCTACCAAGGTTTTACAGCACCACAATGCCTGTTCCACCCATGCTCTACCAAGGTTTTACAACACCACAATGCCTGTTCCACCCATGCTCTACCAAGGTTTTACAACACCACAATGCCTGTTCCACCCATGCTCTACCAAGGTTTTACATCACCACAATGCCTGTTCCACCCATGCTCTACCAAGGTTTTACAGCACCACAATGCCTGTTCCACCCATGCTCTACCAAGGTTTTACAGCACCACAATGCCTGTTCCACCCATGCTCTACCAAGGTTTTACAACACCACAATGCCTGTTCCACTCATGCTCTACCAAGGTTTTACAGGACCACAATGCCTGTTCCACCCATGCTCTACCAAGGTTTTACAACACCACAATGCCTGTTCCACCCATGCTCTACCAAGGTTTTACAACACCACAATGCCTGTTCCACCCATGCTCTACCAAGGTTTTACAACACCACAATGCCTGTTCCACCCATGCTCTACCAAGGTTTTACAACACCACAATGCCTGTTCCAACCATGCTCTACCAAGGTTTTACAACACCACAATGCCTGTTCCACCCATGCTCTACCAAGGTTTTACAACACCACAATGCCTGTTCCACCCATGCTCTACCAAGGTTTTACAACACCACAATGCCTGTTCCACCCATGCTCTACCAAGGTTTTACAACACCACACTGCCTGTTCCACCCATGCTCTACCAAGGTTTTACAGCACCACAATGCCTGTTCCACCCATGCTCTACCAAGGTTTTACAACACCACAATGCCTGTTCCACCCATGCTCTACCAAGGTTTTACAACACCACAATGCCTGTTCCACCCATGCTCTACCAAGGTTTTACAGCACCACAATGCCTGTTCCACCCATGCTCTACCAAGGTTTTACAGCACCACAATGCCTGTTCCACCCATGCTCTACCAAGGTTTTACAGCACCACAATGCCTGTTCCACCCATGCTCTACAAAGGTTTTACAACACCACAATGCCTGTTCCACCCATGCTCTACCAAGGTTTTACAACACCACAATGCCTGTTCCACCCATGCTCTACCAAGGTTTTACATCACCACAATGCCTGTTCCACCCATGCTCTACCAAGGTTATACAGCACCACAATGCCTGTTCCACCCATGCTCTACCAAGGTTTTACAACACCACAATGCCTGTGTCACCCATGCTCTACCAAGGTTTTACAACACCACAATGCCTGTTCCACCCATGCTCTACCAAGGTTTTACAGCACCACAATGCCTGTTCCACCCATGCTCTACCAAGGTTTTACAGCACCACAATGCCTGTTCCACCCATGCTCTACAAAGGTTTTACAACACCACAATGCCTGTTCCACCCATGCTCTACCAAGGTTTTACAACACCACAATGCCTGTTCCACCCATGCTCTACCAAGGTTTTACAGCACCACAATGCCTGTTCCACCCATGCTCTACCAAAGTTTTACAACACCACAATGCCTGTGTCACCCATGCTCTACCAAGGTTTTACAACACCACAATGCCTGTTCCACCCATGCTCTACCAAGGTTTTACAGCACCACAATGCCTGTTCCACCCATGCTCTACCAAGGTTTTACAACACCACAATGCCTGTTCCACCCATGCTCTACCAAGGTTTTACAGCACCACAATGCCTGTTCCACCCATGCTCTACCAAGGTTTTACAACACCACAATGCCTGTTCCACCCATGCTCTACCAAGGTTTTACAGCAACACAATGCCTGTTCCACCCATGCTCTACCAAGGTTTTACAGCACCACAATGCCTGTGTCACCCATGCTCTACCAATGTTTTACAACACCACAATGTCTGTGTCACCCATGCTCTACCAAGGTTTTACAACACCACAATGCCTTTTCCACCCATGCTCTACAAAGGTTTTCCAGCACACAGCTTTGACCTACTACAGTAGCTATGTTGGTATTGTACTTCTAACTATGTGTAGGTAGGTTGCTTAGGATTCAAACCTTCTCAAACAGCCTAATTCATACTCTTCAGAGGGATAATATACTTTATAGTGTCCAACTCTTAAAACAAAGAAGGTATACCGATATACAGAAACAGGTTTATAGAAATGTTTGCAAATGTATTAACAATTAACAACTGAAATATCAAATTTTTATAAGTATTCTGACCCTTTACTCAGTACTTTGTTGAAGAACCTTTGGCAGCGATTACAGCCTCAAGTCTTCTTGGGTATGACGCCAGAGGGCTTAGAACAGCTGTATTTGGGGAGTTTCTCCCATTCTTCTCTACAGATCCTCTCAAACTCTGTCAGGCTTAATGGTGAGTGAGGTCAGGCACTGATGTTGGGCGATTAGTCCTGGCTCGCAGTCGGCGTTCCAATTCATCCAAAAGGTGTTCAATGGGGTTGAGGTCAGGGCTCTGGGCAGGCCAGTCAAGTTCTTCCACACCGATCTCGACAAACCATTTCTGTATGGACCTCGCTTTGTGCACACGGGCATTGTCATGCTGAAACAGGAAAGGGTCTTCCCCAAACCGTTGCCACAAAGTTGGAACAGAATCGTCTAGAATGTCATTGCATGCCGTAGCCTTAAGATTTCCCTTCACTGGAACTAAGGGGCCCGAACCATGAAAAACAGCCCCAGACCATTATTCCTCCTCCACCAAAATGAACAGTTGGCACTATGCATTTCAGTCATTTAACTTTCTCCTGGAATCCCCCAAATCCAGATTCATCCATCGGACTGCCAGATGGTGAAGCGTAATTAATCACTATAGAGAACCTTTTTTTTCTACTGCTCCAGAATCTCGTTCTGTGAGCTTGTGTGGCCTACCACTTCACGACTCAGCCGTTGTTGCTCCTCAATGTTTCCACTTCCACAATAGCAGGCACTTAACTGTTGACTGGGGCAGCTCTAGCAGGGCAGAAATGTTATGAATTGACTTGTTGAGAAGGTGGCCTCCTATGACAGTACCAAGTTGAAAGTCACTGAGCTCTTCGGTAAGGTTATTCTACTGCCAATGTTTGTCTATGGAGATTACATGGCTGTGTTCGATTGTATACGCCTGTCCGCAAAGGGTGTGGCTGAAATAGTCGAATCCACTAATTTGTAGGGGTGTCCACATACTTTTGTTATTTAGCATTGATCAGCACATCAATTGATAAAACAGGACCATGTTTGAAAACACAAGTGGTTCTGAGCCTAATTCAATATTACAAAGGTAAGCTACCTGTTACAGAAACCAGGAGTGTAGACAGACTATGTATCTCAGCTACTGTGTACAACACACCACCACCTGATGTTATGTTGGGAATCTACTGACCAAAAAGGATGTTATGATACACAAAAAAAAGGTGTATCACTAGAATTAACGATAAAGGAAATATAATCCTGCACCACATTACTACAAGACAAGACAGCTCAGTCAAGCCTCAGTCAAGCCTCAGTCAAGCTAAGGTAACTGAGCTAAATGACTACCGCCCCGTAGCACTAGAAGTGGAGAGGGTAGTAAGTTAAGTTCCTCGGCGTACACATCACGGACAAACTGAAATGGTCCACCCACACAGAGAGCGTGGTGAAGAAGGCAATCATTTCACTACACTCGCACTGAGCTCTGCTAACCATGTGTATGTGACCAATATAATTTGATTTGATTTGATGGTCTTGTAAGTAGAAAAGCAAAGCTTGCTTTCATTTAATAATAATTAAAAAAAACCTTGATAAAGTTAGTGGGTGTAACGGTTCTCTGAGGAAGAGTAGTCAAGATCGGACCAATGCGCAGCGTGGTAGGTGTCCATGTTAATATTTAATAAATCAACTGAACACTGAATAACAAAACAACAAAGAGAGTGAACGAAACAGTCCTGTGTAAGGAGCAAAAACAGGAAACAGGCTACCTAAATATGGCTCCCAATCAGAGACAAAGACTGACACCTGCATCTGATTGAGAACCATACTAGGGCAAACACATAGAAATATAACAACAGAACAAAACATAGAAAAACAACATAGAATGTACCACCCCAACTCACGCCCTGACCAAACTAAAATAAAGACATAAAAAAGGAACTGAGGTCAGAACGTGACAGTGGGATAATAGGTCGAAAATTGAAAAAAAATGTTAGATCCTTATTAACATACACTAATGGAGCTGTGGATGCAGCATATAGGCAGGTTAACATACACTAATGGAGCTGTGGATACAGCATATAGGCAGGTTAACATACACTAATGGAGCTGTGGATACGGCATATAGGCAGGTTACAATACACTAATAGAGCTGTGGATACAGCATATAGGCAGGTTAACATACACTAATGGAGCTGTGGATACAGCATATAGGCAGGTTACAATACACTAATAGAGCTGTGGATACAGCATATAGGCAGGTTAACATACACTAATGGAGCTGTGGATACAGCATATAGGCAGGTTAACATACACTAATGGAGCTGTGGATACAGCATATAGGCAGGTTACAATACACTAATAGAGCTGTGGATACAGCATATAGGCAGGTTAACATACACTAATGGAGCTGTGGATACAGCATATAGGCAGGTTAACATACACTAATGGAGCTGTGGATACAGCCTATAGGCAGGTTAACATACACTAATGGAGCTGTGGATACAGCATATAGGCAGGTTAACATACACTAATGGAGCTGTGGATGCAGCATATAGGCAGGTCAGAAGTTATGTTGGTGGTGCCTTGTGCGGCCAGATAACTTGGCCCCAACAGACCTTGAAATATAATACCAGAGACTTGTACACTGGCCTGTTTGCACCTAATGTCCGCCTGTCACTCAAACCCACTCTGAACTGTATAGCAGGTAATGGAACAGAACCAGAGTATAAAACACACCGCGAAACGGAGTCGGACAGTCGGCGTCACTCTTACGTGACGCTCGTCCCTCTTACGTGACGCTCGTCCCTCTTACGTGACGCTCGTCCCTCACACCGACAGTGCATGCTGATTCGTTGCCCTGTCTGACACGAGACAATGGCTGGGAAGACAACGGCTGGGAAGACAATGGCTGGGAAGACAATGGCTGGGAAGACAATGGCTGGGAAGACGACGGCTGGGAAGACGACGGCTGGGAAGACGACGGCTGGGAAGACGACGGCTGGGAAGACGACGGCTGGGAAGACAACGGCTGGGAAGACAACGGCTCGGAAGACAACGGGCAGAAAGATGAGGGGAAAATACGTTATTCCCAAACTGATGTTATGATTCTGCACTGTATAATACTATAAAAGGACAGTTCTCTGGAATAGAATAATATATATATATATATATAATGAGCAGGCTATTAGACACAGACACACTAATTAGATACTTCATCACCTGAGGGGCCCGTATTGATAATGAGTGCTGCTTATCTAGGATCAGACACTTCCTGAATATGGAACCACAGCTCAGCTTGGGGTCACATGACACACATAACAGTGGGGCAGCGTAGCCTAGTGGTTAGAGCGTTGGACTAGGTAACTGAAAGGTTGCAAGTTCAAATCCCCGAGCTGACAAGGTACACATCTGTCGTTCTGCCCCTGAACAGGCAGTTAACCCACTGTTCCTAGGCCGTCATTGAAAATAAGAATTTGTTCTTAACTGACTTGCCTGGTTAAATAAAATTGCTCTGCCTGGAAGCAAGGCCTATGTAATCCTGGTAACCTTTTTAATGGATGGTATGTTATGTTAACTGTTGAACCACTTCAGGTTCAGGTTTATAAGTTTCAAAGTTTATTCGCCACGTGCTCAGGATACAACAGGTGTAAAACAGTACAGTGCAGCTTAGCCTG
>NC_092169.1:56101867-56116867 GCF_045791955.1 Oncorhynchus clarkii lewisi
TGTGTGTGTGTGTGTGTGTGTGTGTGTGTGTGTGTGCGCGCCTACAGGGCCATTCTAACACAGACGGATTACATGGTTGGATTGTAATGTATCAGAATTGTTACTCATAGTCTGGATTAATGCAACGTATCAATATTGTTATTTGTAGTCTAGTTTAATGTCATTAATCAGTATTGTTATTTGTAGTCTAGATTAATGTCATTAATCAGTATTGGTATTTGTAGTCTGGATTAATGTAACATATTACTGTTGTTATTAGAAATACATTGAGATGGGTTGCCATGCATTAACATTAAAGTTGATTGACATTTCAGACCACCCATTCTGTTGGGATGAGGATGAGAGCAGACAGGATGTGTCAAACACTAAGTCTCAGAACAAACATCTGACAAATTGTTCTGACTGGATCGTAGACTGAACTGCTGGTGAACACACACACACACACACACACACACACACACACACACACACACACACACACACACAGGTTGTCAGACTGAACTGCTGTGGAACCACCTGTATTCTGACTCTGCTTCTGTCTCCTCGTCGTCTGTCGGGAGGCGCAGACCGGTTCACCCCGCTGACAGACCGGTACGGTACACCCTGCTGACAGACCGGTACACCCCGCTGACAGACCGGTACACCCCGCTGAAAGACCGGTACACACCGCTGACGGACCGGTACACCCCGCTGACAGACCGGTACACCACGCGGACAGACCGGTACACACCGGTACACCCCGCTGACAGACCGGTACACACCGCTGACAGACCGGTACACCCCGCTGACAGACCGGTACACCCCGCTGACAGACCGGTACACCCCGCTGACAGACCGGTACACCCCGCTGACAGACCGGTACACCCCGCTGACAGACCGGTACACCCCGCTGACAGACCGGTACACCCCGCTGACGGACCGGTACACCCCGCTGACGGACCGGTACACCCCGCTGACAGACCGGTACACCCCGCTGACAGACCGGTACACCCCGCTGACGGACCCGGTACACCCCGCTGACAGACTGGTACACCCCGCTGACGGACCGGTACACACCGCTGACGGACCGGTACACCCCGCTGACAGACCGGTACACCACGCGGACAGACCGGTACACACCGGTACACCCCGCTGACAGACCGGTACACACCGCTGACAGACCGGTACACCCCGCTGACAGACCGGTACACCCCGCTGACAGACCGGTACACCCCGCTGACAGACCGGTACACCCCGCTGACAGACCGGTACACCCCGCTGACAGACCGGTACACCCCGCTGACGGACCGGTACACCCCGCTGACGGACCGGTACACCCCGCTGACAGACCGGTACACCCCGCTGACAGACCGGTACACCCCGCTGACGGACCCGGTACACCCCGCTGACAGACTGGTACACCCCGCTGACGGACCGGTACACACCGCTGACGGACCGGTACACCCCGCTGACAGACCGGTACACCCCGCTGACAGACCGGTACACACCGGTACACACCGCTGACAGACCGGTACACACCGCTGACGGACCCGGTACACACCGCTGACGGACCCGGTACACCCCGCTGACAGACCGGTACACCCCGCTGACAGACCGGTACACACCGGTACACACCGCTGACAGACTGGTACACCCCGCTGACGGACCCGGTACACCCCGCTGACAGACAGGTACACCCCGCTGACAGACCGGTACACCCCGCTGACAGACCGGTACACCCCGCTGACAGACCGGTACACACACGAAGCAGAGCTGATCCCCCACATCAATAAAAACACAGGTACACCCCGCTGACAGACTGGTACGACAGACCGGTACACCCCGCTGACGGACCCGGTACACCCCGCTGACAGACTGGTACACCCCGCTGACAGACCGGTACACCCCGCTGACAGACCGGTACACCCCGCTGACAGACCGGTACACACACGAAGCAGAGCTGATCCCCCACATCAATAAAAACACAGCATACAGGACTGCCCCCACCCCCCCCCCCCCCCCCACGGTACAATTAAGCTAGCGTAGGCTAATGTGATTAGCATGAGATTGTAAGTAACATGAACATTTCCCAGGACATAGACAAATCTGATATGGGAAGAACTCTTAAATACTTGTTAATCTAACTGCACTGTCCAATTTACAGGAGCTATTACAGTGAAGGAATCCCATGCTATTGTTTGAGCAGAGTGCACAATTATGAACTTCAAAAGTTATTAATAAACCAGTTAGGCACATTTGGGCAGTCTTGATACAACATTTTGAACAGATATGCAATGGTTCATTGGATCAGTCTAAAACTTTGCAAATACACTGCTGCCATCTAGTGGCCAAATTCTAAATTGCGCCTGGGCTGGAATAATACATTATGTCCTTTCTCTTACATTTCAAAGATGATGGTACAAAAATGTGTTTTTTTCTCCTGTTAAACTTTGCACGTTAAACATTGTGTCCTCTATCTACCTTTAAACAGTGTGTCCTCTATCTACCATTAAACATTGTGTCCTCTATCTACCTTTAAACAGTGTGTCCTCTATCTACCTTTAAACAGTGTGTCCTCTATCTACCATTAAACATTGTGTCCTCTATCTACCTTTAAACAGTGTGTCCTCTATCTACCTTTAAACAGTGTGTCCTCTATCTACCATGTAACTGTGTGTCCTCTATCTACCTTTAAACAGTGTGTCCTCTATCTACCATTAAACATTGTGTCCTCTATCTACCTTTAAACAGTGTGTCCTCTATCTACCGTTAAACAGTGTGTCCTCTATCTACCTTTAAACAGTGTGTCCTCTATCTACCTTTAAACATTGTGTCCTCTATCTACCATTAAACAGTGTGTCCTCTATCTACCTTTAAACAGTGTGTCCTCTATCTACCTTTAAACAGTGTGTCCTCTATCTACCATGTAACCGTGTGTCCACTATCTACCATTAAACAGTGTGTCCTCTATCTACCATTAAACAGTGTGTCCTCTATCTACCTTTAAACAGTGTGTCCTCTATCTACCTTTAAACAGTGTGTCCTCTATCTACCATGTAACCGTGTGTCCACTATCTACCATTAAACAGTGTGTCCTCTATCTACCATTAAACAGTGTGTCCTCTATCTACCTTTAAACATTGTGTCCACTATCTACCATTAAACAATGTGTCCACTATCTACCATTTAACAGTATGTCCTCTGTCTACCATTAAACAGTCTGTCCACTGACCCTCTATCTACCCTTAAACAGTGTGTCCTCTATTTACCAAGAAATGTGAGATTTCCCTCTCAGCAGTGCCACAAAATAAACTGCAATCAACTCAAGACAGACTTTTTACGAATAAATGAAGTGCTTTTCCAAAGTGGTGTTGGACAACTAATTCTTACCGATGCAATTTGTTTTTACCTTGGAATAACTCCTTGTTTTACTGGCTGGTATACATAATTTCTTCCAGGATAATATTGCTGCAGTTGGCAGTACGTCCAATCACTTCATTTAGGGAGATATTATTGTTTTTCTGAAACACATCCTCTACTGTGGAAACATAACTCTGTAGTAGAAACTCGCTAAGGGATGCTTTGATGAGCACCCAGCTATTGAAAAATAACTCTGTAGTAGAAACTCCCTAAAGTGCCTAAGGCATGCTTGGACGAGCATCCAGCTATTGAAAAATAACTCTGTAGTAGAAACTCCCTAAAGTACCTAAGGCATGCTTGGACGAGCATCCGGCTATTGAAAAATAACTCTGTAGTAGAAACTCCCTAAAGTAACTAAGGCATGCTTTGATGAGCACCCAGCTATTGAAAAATAACTCTGTAGTAGAAACTCCCTAAAGTAACTAAGGCATGCTTTGATGAGCACCCAGCTATTGAAAAATAACTCTGTAGTAGAAACTCCCTAAAGTGCCTAAGGCGTGCTTGGACGAGCATCCAGCTGCTGAATCTAAAATGGACAGAAAGTTACAAGATCTGACATGGATGGACAAACAATGCATCACATCACACACATGAATCAGAAATGATTGTGAGTGAATGAGCTCATGTACACTGGAGTATCCCTCATGTTTCCCTCTCTAAAGTGTGGTCGGGGGCTGTTCCAAAACCACCCACGGCACGGCACGGCACACTTACGGAACAGTGCTCTGATTCAAACTCACCAATTATGGAAGAAGAAACATTGCAGCCAATCAGTGGGTGAGGAGAAGCCTCAGGTGTGTCATATCTGTCTCCCGCCAATCCGTACAGCTGATTGGACAGGAGAGAACTCCCTAATTACAATAGCAGATCCAATTTTAAACGGACACAGAACACACAGAGCCTGGAGACTTTCGGGTTTTAAAACTTTATAGAAAATGTATAAATGTATTAGGCAGAGTGTGATAAACTCCAGTTTTGGCAACCAAATAAAAACTACCATACATGTTTTTAGGCTGTAAATTGGCCTGTGTGACAAAATATGTTCTCCGCTTTAAGAAACAAAATCAATTTATATTGTGATCTCAACTGTGTGGCTAGAAATGATGTTACAAGCCAGATAGCATGAAGAAAACAAGTGATATAAAGTAATTCCCTACAAGGTAGGAGTGAGATGTCTCATCTCTGCACAGACTCTTAATGGAACACTGCAGAGATTTCAGCTGAGCTAGGCAGCCAGGGTCAGAATCCCAAATGGCACCCTATTCCATATGTTGTGCACTTACCTTTGACCAGGGCCCAATGTTGCTCTGGTAAAAAGTAATGCACTATCTAGGGAACAGGGGGCCATTTGGGACACTCAACAGTGCCCCAGCTGTAGAGGAGATAGAGGGGTATATCTCTGCAGCTCTTCATGGAGCTCCATCCAGTCAAAGTGACAGTTGTGTTCTCTGATAGAACTATGGGTAATGGAATCCTGAGGCGTTCTTTAGAATGTGACCGTCGTCTGTCAGAACACATCTCTGGTCAGGAGTTGTGCTGCCAGTTGAAGATAAAGTTTAGTTAGATCATATTTCCCTTGTTCTTCTTCTCTCTTCTGGCTGAAGGCTCCTCGGGAAAATACTGTTGTGACTTTTTCCCCCAGAGATGGGAGAGAGGCAATATGGTATACTGTACTGTAAAGTGTCCTAGAATGTGGATTTGAATTCGAAAACTTTGCATTACGTTGCAAGAATTTGAAGTTTTACTGAGAAGCTTCAGATTTAAAGATCAGTTGAAGTACAGGCTGGTGACTTTTAGACTGGTGCTGGTATAAGTGTGTTCTTGACCATGGTGTAGGTCATGTAACTGTCTGTTACAAGCAATATGCTTTGTGGGGACTTCATCATATGGAGGTTTCTCTCCGGTTTTGTAATGAAACAAAGATGTGGTTGAAGTGTGTGTGTGTGTGTGTGTGTGTGTGTGTGTGTGTGTGTGTGTGTGTGTGTGTGTATGTGTGTGTGTATGTGTGTGTGTATACAGAGGCATGATGGGTATAAGTCCTCTCAGATGTGGCCTGTTTATTATTTATTATGCAGATGTTAAATTAATAACTAAACTTTTTATTTTTAAGCCCACATTTGATCATAATAATTTATATAAAATATATCTATCAGGTGTATTTTGCAGCGGGGACACACTGATTGGACCAGGCAAAGAGTACCTCCCCAGTACAAGTGGAGGAGGAGAGACAGATTGTCCATTGAAACAAACAGCGTTTGATTTGATTTGAGCTGGCAGTTGTACTGAACTCCTAAGGCATTAAAGTTTAGTGTGTTTCGTTAATTACAATGACCATTGAACAGGCAAAGCAGTATGCATAGATACTTTTTTTTTTTTTACATAAAATTAGGCATAATGAACATAGCTTTACGTTGCAGGAAAAAGCTGTTTCAGGTGTTTGAAAAATGTTAAATTCTCTGACTTCCAAATACTTCTCTACCTCCACCCTGCCCTCCATCCTCACGTACTTGGTACACCCTTTAAAAGAATGGGTGCATGACAGCTCTGTGTGTGCATGTGCGCACACGTGTGTGTGTGTGACTTCATGTGTGTATGGACCTACAGAGCTAAATTAACCACGATTGAATTGAAGTGTACATATGTGCCTGAACACTTAATCCTCAAATCTTCTCAGTGTCTTTTTCCTTTTTCAATACCTACTGTCTCCCTCTGTGTGTGATAACATTGTCCATCTGTATTGGCTTTGTTAATAGGCTACCTGTTGTGACAGACTCAGTCACAGTGACTGGCTCAATCTGCTGTTAATGAAAGCCCTCCTTGGAGAGTTCTTCTTATCGTGGACTTTTCTTCAGTATCTTAGAGAATACACCCATTATCTCACAATGGAATGTTGGTTGAAGGAATTCAGGGCCTTCTGACGCAGAGTTCTGTCTTGAAAGGCTCCATTTTTTTAAGATAAAAGGTTTATCCCATCTCTTCTAAGAAGTTACCATTTCAAGTCTGTTTTCTGCAACATCAGCGAAGTCGTTATGGATTCTCTGTGGATAGAATTACAAGTTATTAGCAACATTCACCTTGAATTCGAAACCCCATCAATCACTATGAAATGGGAGAGGAAGCAGACAGTGGTGGACTCAGAATGGTTGGAATCAGAATGTTAAGTCCTCCTACGCAGAAAAAAAATATGCCTGGTTTTGGCTGGCCTAGTTTTCAGGTAACTGGGGCATAACGACACAAATAATCAAGCCGACAGCTGATGAATGACAAAATGCTAATAGAAATCTGTTCAAACGACACCCCGTTCAACATAGCTTATGTTGCATCCTAAATGACACCTCGTTCAACATAGCTTATGTTGCATCCTAAACGACACCCCGTTCAACATAGCTTATGTTGCATCCTAAACGACACCCCGTTCAACATAGCTTATGTTGCATCCTAAACGACACCCCGTTCAACATAGCTTATGTTGCATCCTAAATGACACCTCGTTCAACATAGCTTATGTTGCATCCTAAATGACACAACCGTTCAAATGAAATGCTCTGTAACACTAAAACTAGTGGCAACTGAGCTGCCACCAATTTGACGGAGACGAAACCCTTGACGTTGCTGGATTATTGAAACGCATCCTCCTGAGATGTTCTGAAACATGACATGGTGTGTTGTAATGCCACTAAATCAAATCAAATGTTATTTGTCACATGCGCCGAATACAACAGGTGCTGACCGTAGCATTTCACGGTTACTTACAAGCCCTTAACCAACAATGCAGTTAAGAAAATATAGTTAAGAAAATATTTACTAAATAAACTAAAGTAAAAAAAAAATAATAATAATAAAAATAATAGTAACACAATAAAATAACAATAACGAGTCTATATACAGGGGGTACCGGTACCGTGTCAATGTGCAGGGGTACAGGTTAGTTGAGGTAATTTGTACATGTACTGTAGGTGGGGGTAAAGTGACTATGCATAGACAATAAACAGAGGAGCAGCAGTGTAGAAACAAAGGGGGGGGGGGGGTCACTACAAATAGTCTGGGAGGCCATTTGACGAATTGTTCAGCAGTCTTATGGCTTGGGGGTAGAAGCCTAAGGAGCTTCTTGGATCTAGACTTGGTGCTCTGGTACTGCTTGCCGTACGGTAACAGAGAGAACAGTCTATAACTTGGGTGACTGGAGTCATTGACAATTGTTTGGGTCTTCCTCTGACACTGCCTAGTATATAGGTCCTGGATGGCAGGAGGGTTGGCCCCGGTGATGTACTGGGCCTTCCTCTGACACTGCCTAGTATATAGGTCCTGGATGGCAGGAGGGTTGGCCCCGGTGATGTACTGGGCCTTCCTCTGACACTGCCTAGTATATAGGTCCTGGATGGCAGGAGGGTTGGCCCCGGTGATGTACTGGGCCTTCCTCTGACACTGCCTAGTATAGAGGTCCTGGATGGCAGGAGGGTTGGCCCCAGTGATGTACTGGGCCTTCCTCTGACACTGCCTAGTATAGAGGTCCTGGATGGCAGGAGGGTTGGCCCCGGTGATGTACTGGGCCTTCCTCTGACACTGCCTAGTATATAGGTCCTGGATGGCAGGAGGGTTGGCCCCGGTGATGTACTGGGCCTTCCTCTGACACTGCCTAGTATAGAGGTCCTGGATGGCAGGAGGGTTGGCCCCGGTGATGTACTGGGCCTTCCTCTGACACTGCCTAGTATAGAGGTCCTGGATGGCAGGAGGGTTGGCCCCGGTGATGTACTGGGCCTTCCTCTGACACTGCCTAGTATAGAGGTCCTGGATGGCAGGAGGGTTGGCCCCGGTGATGTACTGGGCCTTCCTCTGACACTGCCTAGTATAGAGGTCCTGGATGGCAGGAGGGTTGGCCCCGGTGATGTACTGGGCCTTCCTCTGACACTGCCTAGTATAGAGGTCCTGGATGGCAGGAGGGTTGGCCCCGGTGATGTACTGGGCTGTATGTATTACCTTCTGTAGCGCCTTACGGTCGGATGCCGAGCAGTTGCCTTACCAGGCGGTGAAGCAACCGGTCAGGATGCTCTCGATGGTGCAGCTGTAGAACTTTTTGAGGATCATTGTAGCCAATCAGCCAATCAGTGGCCTCTCCTGAGGGGGAAAGGCGTTTTCGTGCCCTCTTCATGACTTTCTTGGTGTGTTTGGACCATGATAGTTTGTTGGTGATGTGGACACCAAGGAACTTGAAACTCTCGACCCGCTCCACCTTGGACCTTGCCAGGGACTGAGAGCACTAACAGATAAGAATGAAGACCCTATTTTTATATTTCGAGTCCTGTCTAGTGGAGTATCAGATACCTTCTCGTTTGGTGTGTCTTCCTCTCTCTCTAATGCTTCTAAACACCATTTAAGATGCATTTCGCTACACTCGGAATAACATCTGCCAACCATTTGTATGTGACCAATAACATTTCATTTGTTGTTGAGAATCCTGTCTAGTGCAGTATCAGATACCTTCTCGTTTGGTGTGTCTTCCTCTCTCTAAAGAACAGAAGTAGATTTATTTTTATTTTTATGAAGTGTCTTGATATTTTAAATAGTTTAATGTATTATGATCATTTGCCATTTGATATGGCTTTGGCAGGCACTGTGAAGCACAGTGTTCAAACCACCAGCACCAACTCGAGGTTAAACTGAAAGAATTGAGGATTCTGCACTTCCCTCTTCTGCTGACAATTGTCAATGTGAGAATGGGTGCTGTCGTCATTGAATATCAATTTGTCTGACGGTTTTGAGATCGGTTAATCACGATCCATTACAACCTCAAGGCACAACAACCTTAATTCTCATATAAAAATATACTTTTCCTTTCTTCAAACATGCGTGCAACATTGTGTGAAAGAATCATAAAGTCTAAAAATGGAATGACCTACAAATCCCCTAAAAACAGTCATGTGACCAAGTTAGAAAATACATGTGGATTAAAACCAAAAGACATCCAATGAGTTCAATCACCTCATCTTCTCTGTCTCTGGTTATCCTCATGAAAGATACTTACATGTTGAGCAACACATTCAATTGTATTAATTCTAACATTATTTTGGTAAAATGAAATTAGCAAATCAGTTAAAACGACTTGCATACATTTTTATAAAATATATGTTAATGGTATTTTGACACTTATGAAATGACAGAGGCGACACAGATAGGTAGGAGAAACACATTGAAGGGTTGGTGTCACGCCCTGGCCATAGAGAGGCTTTAATTCTCTATTTTGGTTTGGCCAGGGTATGACTAGGGTGGGCATTCTATGTTCCTTTTTCAATGTTTTTGTATTTTTTTTTGTTTTTGGCCGGGTATGGTTCTCAATCAGGGACAGCTGTCAATCGTTGTCTCTGATTGAGAACCATACTTAGGTAGCTCTTGCCCACATGGGTTTTGTGGGTAGTTTCTTTCTGTTTTGTACCTGACGGAGCTGTTTCGGTTGTGTTTTTTGTTACTTTGTATATCGTGTTCAGTTCTATTTAATAAATGACGAACACGTACCACCTTGGTCCGATATTTCCTACTCCTCCTCAGAAGAGGGGGAAAACCGTGACAGTTGGAGCAGGGGAATTGCACCCCAGTCTTCTGTAGGGAGAGGGGTCTCTGCTGGGGGTGTTATTTCTAGACCTCGGGCTTCGCACAACTTGCATACATTCATTTTAGGTATTTTATATTTAACTAGGCAAAACAGTTAAGAACAAATTCTTATTTACAATGACAGCCTACCGGGGAACAGTGGGTTAACTGCCTTGTTCAGGGGTTGAACGACAGCTACCTTGTCAGCTCAGGGATTTGATCCAGCAACCTTTTGGTTAATGACCCAACTCTCTAACCACTAGGCTACCTGCTGGTTACTGGCCCAACTCTCTAACCACTAGGCTACCTGCTGGTTACTGGCCCAACACTCTAACTACTAGGCTACCTGCTGGTTACTGGCCCAACGCTCTAACCACTAGGCTACCTGCTGGTTACTGGCCCAACACTCTAACTACTAGGCTACCTGCTGGTTACTGGCCCAATGCTCTAACCACTAGGCTACCTGCTGGTTACTGACCCAACTCTCTAACCACTAGGCTACCTGCTCGTTACTGACCCAACTCTCTAACCACTAGGCTACCTGCTGGTTACTGATCCAACTCTCTAACCACTAGGCTACCTGCTCGTTACTGACCCAACTCTCTAACCACTAGGCTACCTGCTGGTTACTGACCCAACTCTCTAACCACTAGGCTACCTGCTGGTTAATGACCCAACTCTCTAACCACTAGGCTACCTGCTGGTTACTGGCCCAACTCTCTAACCACTAGGCTACCTGCTGGTTAATGACCCAACTCTCTAACCACTAGGCTACCTGCTGGTTACTGGCCCAACACTCTAACTACTAGGCTACCTGCTGGTTACTGGCCCAATGCTCTAACTACTAGGCTACCTGCTGGTTACTGGCCCAACTCTCTAACCACTAGGCTACCTGCTGGTTAATGACCCAACTCTCTAACCACTAGGCTACCTGCTGGTTACTGGCCCAACTCTCTAACCACTAGGCTACCTGCTGGTTACTGGCCCAACTCTCTAACCACTAGGCTACCTGCTGATTACTGGCCCAACACTCTAACCACTATGCTACCTGCTGGTTACTGGCCCAACTCTCTAACCACTAGGCTACCTGCTGGTTACTGGCCCAACACTCTAACCACTAGGCTACCTGCTGGTTACTGGCCCAACACTCTAACCACTAGGCTACCTGCTGGTTACTGGCCCAACTCTCTAACTACTATGCTACCTGCTGGTTACTGGCCCAACTCTCTAACCACTAGGCTACCTGCTGGTTACTGGCCCAACTCTCTAACTACTAGGCTACCTGCTGGTTACTGGCCCAACTCTCTAACCACTAGGCTACCTGCTGGTTACTGGCCCAACTCTCTAACCACTAGGCTACCTGCTGGTTACTGGCCCAACACTCTAACCACTAGGCTACCTGCTGGTTACTGGCCCAACTCTCTAACCACTAGGCTACCTGCTGGTTACTGGCCCAACTCTCTAACCACTAGACTACCTGCTGGTTACTGGCCCAACGCTCTAAACCACTAGACTACCTGCTGGTTACTGGCCCAACTCTCTAACCACTAGGCTACCTGCTGGTTACTGGCCCAACTCTCTAACCACTAGGCTACCTGCCACCCCAGTATCATGGTTTTTTGTTTGTTGTCAATTTCAATGTAATCCAGAATAATTTATGACAGTGTGGTTGAGTAGGTCAAATTCCAGTACATTGTACCATCTTACTGCCTCTCCTGTTTCCAATCTGTCTAAATAAGGCATTGAACAAAATAAATATTCTCCGTAGGCCCTTATCATCAATCAATATTTAGGCTATAAATCATTTGCATTTCTAAACCATTGATTGTATGAGAAACACCGTTCTTCTGTTTTGAGGCTGCCTTTTCCGTGCACTGAAACCGCCAAAAAGGGTTTTCACAACACTCTCTTAAAAACACCAATGTTCAGGTTGAAGAACCACTTTGGGTGTTTCAGAGTATTTCTGTTGTAAAAACACATTTTTCCTGGCTGGCAGGTAGCCTAGTGGTTAGAGTGTTGGGCCAGTAACCAGCAGGTAGCCTAGTAGTTAGAGTGTTGGGCCAGTAACCAGCAGGTAGCCTAGTAGTTAGAGTGTTGGGCCAGTAACCAGCAGGTAGACTAGTAGTTAGAGTGTTGGGCCAGTAACCAGCAGGTAGCCTAGTGGTTAGAGTGTTGGGCCAGTAACCAGCAGGTAGCCTAGTAGTTAGAGAGTTGGGCCAGTAACCAGCAGGTAGCCTGGTAGTTAGAGTGTTGGGCCAGTAACTAGCAGGTAGCCTAGTAGTTAGAGTGTTGGGCCAGTAACCAGCAGGTAGCCTAGTAGTTAGAGTGTTGGGCCAGTAACCAGCAGGTAGCCTAGTAGTTAGAGTGTTGGGCCAGTAACCAGCAGGTAGCCTAGTAGTTAGAGAGTTGGGCCAGTAACCATAAAGGTTGCAAGCTCAAATCCCTGAGCTGACAAGGTAAAAATCTGTTGTTCTGCCCCTGAACAAGACAGTTAACCCACTGTTCCCTGGTATGCTGTCATTGTAAATAAATAAAAATTCTTAATTGACTTGCCTAGTTAAATAAAACATAAACATTTAAATATTGACATTGGGTTTACATTCAAACTCCCTCCAACAACACATCTCTGCTTAGGTGCAATACTTTTCATGGTTTCATTACCCAATCGTGGTGTTTTGAGACTTTTTTTTACTGTGCACCTTATTCCCTATGTAGAGCAGTATTTCTGCCCAGATCCCGTAGGCCTCCACAGGGAAAAGAGGCCATTTGAGACTCATCTCAGGTCTTATCTAATAAGACCATATTTGCCACGTTGTCTTTTCTTCTGTCTCTTTCTGGGTGAGCCAGGGAGACCACCATGTATACATGTGGTGTAAACTTCCTTCCTGTTTCACCCTAAACACTGTGACCATGTTTACATGTGGTGTAAACTTCCTTCCTGTTTCACCCTAAACACTGTGACCATGTATATATGTGGTGTAAACTTCCTTCCTGTTTCATCCTAAAACACTGTGACCATGTATACATGTGGTGTAAACTTCCTTCCTGTTTCACCCTAAAACACCGTGACCATGTATATATGTGGTGTAAACTACCTTCCTGTTTCACCCTAAAACACTGTGACCATGTATACATGTGGTGTAAACTTCCTTCCTGTTTCATCCTAAACACTGTTACCATGCATATATGTGGTGTAAACTTCCTTCCTGGTTCACCCTAAAACACTGTGACCACGTATACCTACTGTATGACACTGTGACCATGTATATATGTGGTGTAAACTTCCTTCCTGTTTCACCCTAAAACACTGTGACCATGTATACATGTGGTGTAAACTCCCTTCCTGTTTCATCCATACATGTGGTGTAAACTTCCTTCCTGTTTCATCCATACATGTGGTGTTAACTTCCTTCCTGTTTCACCCTAAACACTGTGACCATGTTTACATGTGGTGTAAACTTCCTTCCTGTTTCATCCTAAAACACTGTGACCATGTATACATGTGGTGTAAACTTCCTTCCTGTTTCATCCTAAAACACTGTGACCAAGTAGACCTACAGTATGACACTGTGACCACGTATACCTACTGTATGACACTGTAACCACATAGACCTACAGTATGACACTGTGACCAAGTAGACCGACAGTATGACACTGTGACCACGTAGACCTACAGTATGACACTGTGACCAAGTATACCTACAGTATGACACTGTAACAACATAGACCTACAGTATGACACTGTGACCACGTAGACTTAGTATGACACTGTGACCACGTATACCTACTGTATGACACTGTAACCACATAGACCTACAGTATGACACTGTGACCAAGTATACCTACAGTATGACACTGTGACCACGTAGACTTAGTATGACACTGTGACCACGTATACCTACAGTATGACACTGTGACCACATAGACCTACAGTATGACACTGTGACCACGTATACCTACAGTATGACACTGTAACAACATAGACCTACAGTATGACACTGTGACCACGTAGACTTAGTATGACACTGTGACCACGTATACCTACTGTATGACACTGTAACCACATAGACCTACAGTATGACACTGTGACCAAGTATACCTACAGTATGACACTGTGACCAAGTATACCTAAAGTATGACACTGTGACCACGTAGACTTAGTATGACACTGTGACCACGCAGACTCAGTATGACACTGTGACCACATAGACTTACAGTATGACACTGTAACCAAGTATACCTAGAGTATGACACTGTGACCACGTATACCTACAGTATGACACTGTGACCACATAGATCTACAGTATGACACTGTGACCATGTATACCTACAGTATGACACTGTGACCACATAGACTTACAGTATGACACTTTGACCAAGCATACCTACAGTATGACACTGTGACCAAGTAGACCTACAGTATGACACTGTGACCACGCAGACCTACAGTATGACACTTTGACCAAGTATACCTACAGTATGACACTGTGACCAAGTATACCTACAGTATGACACTGTGACCACATAGACCTACAGTATGACACTGTGACCACATAGACTTACAGTACGACACTGTAACCACGTACTGTATGACACTGTGACCAAGTATACCTACAGTATGACACTGTGACCACATAGACCTACAGTATGACACTGTGACCACCTAGACCTACAGTTTGACACTGTGACCACGTACTGTATGACACTGTGATCACATAGACTTACAGTATGACACTGTGACCAAGTATACATACAGTATGACACTGTGACCAAGTATACCTACTGTATGACACTGTGACCACATAAACTTAGTATATGACAATGTGACCACGTACTGTACGACACTGCTGACATAAATAAGCAGAGTATGGAACAAGTCTGTACAACTTTGAATGAATTGAAAGACGACTCTCACGAAGGTTGATTCATTTAAAATGTAAATACAGTATTACAATTTGTTCACGTTAAAAACACAAATCACATAGTGTCTCCAAAAGAGACGGAACAAAGCAGAGA
>NC_092169.1:56121867-56234367 GCF_045791955.1 Oncorhynchus clarkii lewisi
CTAATAGTAATCCTATTGTATATAGCAATCCTATTGTATATAGCAATCCTATTGTATATAGTAATCATATTGTATATAGTAATCATATTGTATATAGTAATCCTATTGTATATAGTAATCATATTGTATATAGCAATCCTATTGTATATAGTAATCCTATTGTATATAGTAATCATATTGTATATAGCAATCCTATTGTATATAGTGCCTATAGTGTTAAACAATACTGTTCTGCATGATTAACCCCATAGAAAAATGTCAGTCTGACAGCTTGTAGCATATGTCTTGTTGTCTAGACATTAGGTGGTCTCGAGTAGACAGCCGGTATGGTAATTATATAGCATTACATCAATACAGAACCTGACAGGTCAACAGATGTTGAGCTGTTTGAAATCTGAAACAATATGCCTATTGATGTCAACACATTTGTTTTTTATCTGTATCTGAATTAAATTGAAATATATTATGTAACAGTCACGTGATCAGACAATTTGTTTCAGTAATGACAATTTGTTTCAGTAATGACAGTTTGTTTCAGTAATGACAGTTTGTTTCAGTAATGACAGTTTGTTTCAGTAATGACAGTTTGTTTCAGTAATGACAATTTGTTTCAGTAATGACAGTTTGTTTCAGTAATGACAATTTGTTTCAGTAATGACAGTTTGTTTCAGTAATGACAGTTTGTTTCAGTAATGACAGTTTGTTTCAGTAATGACAGTTTGTTTCAGTAATGACAGTTTGTTTCAGTAATGACAGTTTGTTTCAGTAATGACAATTTGTTTCAGTAATGACAGTTTGTTTCAGTAATGACAATTTGTTTCAGTAATGACAGTTTGTTTCAGTAATGACAATTTGTTTCAGTAATGACAATTTGTTTCAGTAATGACAGTTTGTTTCAGTAATGACAATTTGTTTCAGTAATGACAGTTTGTTTCAGTAATGACAATTTGTTTCAGTAATGACAATTTGTTTCAGTAATGACAGTTTGTTTCAGTAATGACAATTTGTTTTTAGTAATGACAATTTGTTTCAGTAATGACAATTTGTTTCAGTAATGACAATTTGTTTCAGTAATGACAATTTGGTTCAGTAATGATAACTCAAACATTTAACTACCCTCCTCCATTCAATACCTACCCAGTAGATGGCCCAAGAGTTAGAACCAAATAAACAAACTAATTTAGAATGCAATGGTCAACGTACCTGATAAAGTACACTAACAATTATTACAAATTCACTGTTTATCACACTGTTGTTGTGAACCTCCCGCCTCTCTAACACTGTTGTTGTGAACCTCCCACCTCTCTAACACTGTTGTTGTGAACCTCCCACCTCAATAACACTGTTGATGTGATCCTCCCACCTCTCTAACACTGATGTTGTGAACCACCCAAACACTGATGTTGTGAACCTCCCACCTCTCTAACACTGTTGTTGTGAACCTCCCACCTCTCTAACACTGTTGTTGTGAACCTCCCACCTCTCTAACACTTTTGTGAACCTCCCACCTCTCTAACACCGTTGTTGTGAACATAATCCTCCCACCTCTCTAACACCGTTGTTGTGAACCTAATCCTCCCACCTCTCTAACACTGTTGTTGTGAACCTCCCACCTCTCTAACACTGTTGTTGTGAACCTCCCACCTCTCTAACACTGTTGTTGTGAACCTCCCACCTCTCTAACACTGTTGTTGTGAACCTCCCACCTCTCTAACACTGCTGTCGTGAACCTCCCACCTCTCTAACACTTTTGTTGTGAACCTCCCACCTCTCCAACACTTTTGTTGTGAACCTCCCACCTCTCTAACACTGTTGTTGTGAACCTCCCACCTCTCTAACACTGTTGTTGTGAACCTCAGTAGCTCTCCAGAAGTGAGTTTCATCCCACTGCTAAAGCGACTCTCAGCCAGCTGCTTGCCAGTAGGATCTAGACTCATTTATATGCACTGAGAATCCAATCTGTTCAGAAGAAGGAAACACAATATGTTCCTCTGACACTGTCTGTCTCCACATTGACTATAAATTGCCCACCTTAAATTCAACTTTGTTCCTGTTATTATGAAGGCCAAGGAGAAGGTTTCACTGCATTTTGTAGTTAATTCATAATTCCTTTCATCTTGAGAGAAATACGTTTTAGATCTATCAACCATGAAGAGATCTTTGGCAATGACATGTTAGAAGTAAGGAAATAACCTCAGATTGTATTTGGGATAACACTTTAGGAATATATTAGGAATTAAATAGTTGTGAAATGTTACAAATACAAAAAATTAAAACATTTAAAAGGAGAAAAAGAGGAAGGGAAGCGTTGCTAATGTACACAGTAGTAGGTTTTGGTAGACAGAATGTACACAGTAGTAGGTTTTGGGAGACAGAAGGTACTAATGTATACATTAGTAGGTTTTGGTAGACAGAATGTACACAGTAGTAGGTTTTGGGAGACAGAAGGTACTAATGTACACAGTAGTAGGTTTTGGGAGACAGAAGGTACTAATGTACACAGTAATAGGTGTTGGTAGACAGAAGGTACTAATGTATACAGTAGTAGGTTTTAGTAGACAGAAGGTACTAATGTACACAGTAGTAGGTTTTAGTAGACAGAAGGTACTAATGTATACAGTAGTAGGTTTTGGTAGACAGAAGGTACTAATGTACACAGTAGTAGGTGTTGGTAGACAGAAGGTACTAATGTACACAGTAGTAGGTTTTGGTAGACAGAAGGTACACAGTAGTAGGTTTTGGTAGACAGAATGTACACAGTAGTAGGTTTTGGTAGACAGAAGGTACTAATGTACACAGTAGTAGGTTTTGGTAGACAGAATGTACACAGTAGTAGATTTTGGTAGACAGAATGTACACAGTAGTCGGTTTTGGTAGACAGAATGTACACAGTAGGTTTTGGTAGACAGAAGGTACTAATGTACACAGTAGTAGGTTTTGGTAGACAGAATGTACACAGTAGTAGGTTTTGGTAGACAGAATGTACACAGTAGCCGGTTTTGGTAGACAGAATGTACACAGTAGGTTTTGGTAGACAGAAGGTACTAATGTACACAGTAGTAGGTTTTGGTAGACAGAATGTACACAGTAGTAGGTTTTGGTAGACAGAAGGTAGACAGTAGTAGGTTTTGGTAGACAGAAGCTGCTTTTTGGTAAATTGGTCATTAAAAAGAGAGAACAAGACACTCTTCATATATAGTTAATGAAAATTCATGCATCCAAAAAAAGATTTAGAGTTTTTAAACTTTGTTTCCATTGAACATGCCATAGAAATAAGTATTTTAATTATTTATATGAATTATCCTCCTTTCTTTTTAATGATACATGTTTGCATATTTTGATAAAATCAACCAATGGAATTAGAGACATATTGGGAATCTAGCCAGGACACCGGGGTTAACACCCCATCCGAAAGACAACACCCTGTACAGGGCAATGTCCCCAATCACTGCTCTGGGGAATTGAGATATTCATTTGTTTTGACCAGGGGAAAGAGTGCCTCCTACTGGCCCTCCAACACCCATACAGGGACTGAACAGTAGCTTCAGTGGTACACCTGCAGGGTGGTATACGGCAGGCTACACATGGGAAACTGGGAAAAACCCGGCAGTGTTGCAGTTCTTGACACAAGCAGGGGTGCCTGGCATATAGTTTGCCTTGCCCATTCACCCTCTGTATGGCACACATACATAATCCATGTCTCAATTGTCTCAAGGCTTAAATCTTTGTTTAACCTGTCTCCTCCCCTTCATCTACACTGACTGAAGTGAATTTAACAAGTGACATCAATAAGGGGATCATAGCTTTCACCTGGATTCACCTGGTCAGTCCATGTCATGGGAAGAGCAGGTGTTCATAATGTTCTGTGCACTCAGTGTATATATTAAACCACCGTTTAAGAAAAGGCTAAATAACCCAGTATTGCTGATTTCCATATGCTTGGCTGAGTGTACTGGCTCACCCATCTGTCACCATAAAAGGTTCAGCAGGAGAGTAGAGATGTCTGCTCTGTTGAGAGATGGCCCCTATCTCAAACGCCACCCTAATTCCCAATACATTGCACTCCTTTTGACCAGGGCCCATAGTAGTAGTAGTAGTAGTAGTGGTAGTAGTAGTCAAAAGTAGTGCACTACGTAGGGAATAGGTTGCCATTTGGGACACCGCGTGACCTAAACCGCTCAGATACAATACAGGGCTGTATTGGGTCTGTAACAGAGGCTCCAGAGGAATCTAACAACTCAATTAGTGTCCTGGGATCCAACCCAAGGGAAGACAAGCTCTTTTGTTAACAATGACTTCTTCCTGCCTTCCGTGAGGGATGGCTATTGATGGAGCTCGTTGGAGATGTCCCCAGGGGGTCAGATCTAGAGACAACATGATGGCTATTGATGGAGCTCGTTGGAGATGTCCCCAAGCGGTCAGATCTAGAGAGACAACATGATGGCTATTGAAGGAGCTCGTTGGAGATGTCCCCAAGCGGTCAGATCTAGAGAGACAACATGATGGCTATTGAAGGAGCTCGTTGGAGATGTCCCCGAGCAATCAGATCCAGAGACAACATGATGGCTATTGAAGGAGCTCGTTGGAGATGTCCCCAAGCGGTCAGATCTAGAGACAACATGATGGCTATTGATGGAGCTCGTTGGAGATGTCCCCAGGGGGTCAGATCTAGAGACAACATGATGGCTATTGAAGGAGCTCGTTGGAGATGTCCCCAGGGGGTCAGATCTAGAGACAACATGATGGCTATTGATGGAGCTCGTTGGAGATGTCCCCAGGCGGTCAGATCTGGAGACAACATGATGACTACAGAGACTAGCCCTCTCCTCTCTCCTTCTCTCCCTTCCTCTTCCCTCCTCCCTTCCTCCCTCCTTCCCCAACACACTCTCCCTCTCCCCCCTCACCCTTATCTCCCCCTCTCTCTCTCTGCCCCCCCCTCTCTCTCTCTCTCCCCCTCTCTCTCTCCCTCTCTCTCTCCCCCTCTCTCTCTCTGTCCCCCTCTCTCTCCCTCTCCCCCTCTCTCTCTGTCCCCCCCCCCTCTCTCTCCCTATCCCCCTGTCCCCCTCTCTCCCCCTCCCCTCTCTCTCCTCACAAGGCCGACTGCCGGGTGTGGAAGATGGCAACAGCATTTATTTCCCAGGCAGATACATGGGCCACACCCCAAATGGCACCCAATTCCCTACATAGTGCACTACTTTTAACCAGAGCCCTACTGGTCCTGGTCAAATCTAGTGCACATTACAGGGAATATGGTTCCGTTTGGGGGAGACGTTTATTTTCCAGGCAGAGACACAGTTTATCTCAGTCTGTATCAGGGATGGGCAAGTTTGAGGACCCACAGTGGCTTGTGGGTCTCCACTCACATTCATTACCTTCCCTCCTTGCGAGCAAAACATTTTAACGGTCTCTGCCCTCCTCGTGACAGCCAGAGAAAAAGTTCATTTCCTGTAATTCTACAGGCTTTGCCACAGAATGGAGGAAAATGTTTACAGTTTTTAATATGATACAGTGGGGCAAAAAAGTATTTAGTCAGCCACCAGTTGTGCAAGTTTTCCCACTTAAACAGATGAGAGAGGCCTGTAATTTTCATCATAGGTACACTTCAACTATGACAGACAAAATGAGAAAAAAAAATTCATTAAAAACCCTACAATGTGATTTTCTGGGTATTTTTTTCTCATTTTGTCTGTGGTAGTTGAAGTGTACCTATGATGACAATTACAGGCCTCTCTCATCTTTTTAAGTGGGAGAATTTGCACAATTGGTGGCTGACTAAATACTTTTTTGCCCCGCTGTAGGTGATGATCAATGGGCCCCCTCCCGGTCGGTATTTCAACCATGCCCTACTACAAGTTTAGATAACTGGCAACTCGACTAATTTATTAATCTGGAAAAAACAAAACATTTAGCTGACATGGGCTAATTAAGTGACTGCTGATGCACAACCACCTTTTCTAAATTGCACCTTCTGTTATTATAACTGTAAACAGTAAGAGACCCGACTGTTATCTGGTTTTAGTTTTTTTTAAATGTATTGGTCTGCCCACAGGCTGCCAGTTGGAGGGGCACGAGGCCCACAGGCTGCCAGTTGGAGGGGCACGAGGACCACAGGCTGCTAGTTGGAGGGGCACGAGGCTCACAGGCTGCTAGTTGGAGGGGCACGAGGCCCACAGGCTGCCAGTTGGAGGGGCACGAGGCCCACAGACTGCTAGTTGGAGGGGCACGAGGCTCACAGGCTGCTAGTTGGAGGGGCACGAGGCCCACAGGCTGCCAGTTGGAGGGGCACGAGGCCCGCAGGCTGCCAGTTGGAGGGGCACGAGGCCCATACGCTGCTAGTTGGAGGGGCACGAGGCCCACAGGTTGCCAGTTGGAGGGGCACGAGGCCCATACGCTGCCAGTTGGAGGTGCACGAGGCCCATACGCTGCTAGTTGGAGGGGCACGAGGCCCACAGGTTGCCAGTTGGAGGGGCACGAGGCCCATACGCTGCTAGTTTGAGGGCCAAGAGGCCCACAGGCTGCCAGTTGGAGGGTCACGAGGCCCACAGGCTGCCAGTTGGAGGGGCACGAGGCCCATACGCTGCTAGTTGGAGGGGCACGAGGCCCACAGGTTGCCAGTTGGAGGGGCACGAGGCCCACAGGCTGCTAGTTGGAGGGGCACGAGGCCCACAGGCTGCCAGTTGGAGGGGCACGAGGCTCACAGGCTGCCAGTTGCAGGGGCACGAGGCCCACAGGCTGCTTGTTGGAGGGTCACGAGGCCCACAGGCTGCTAGTTAGATGGGCACGAGGCTCACAGGCAGCCAGTTGCAGGGGCACGATGCCCACAGGCTGCTAGTTGGAGGGGCACGAGGCCCACAGGCTGCTAGTTGGAGGGTCACGAGGCCCACAGGCTGCTAGTTGGAGGGGCACGAGGCCTACAGGCTGCTAGTTGGAGGGTCACAAGACCCACCGGCTGCTAGTTGGAGGGTCACGAGGCCCACAGGCTGCTAGATGGAAGGGCACGAGGCACACAGGCTGCTAGTTGGAGGGGCACAAGGCCCATACGCTGCCAGTTGGAGGGGCACAAGGCCCACAGGCTGCCAGTTGGAGGGGCACGCGGCCCACAGGCTGCTAGTTGGAGGGGCACGAGGCCCACAGGTTGCCAGTTGGTGGGGCACGAGGCCCACAGGCTGCCAGTTGGAGGGGCACGAGGCCCACAGGCTGCCAGTTGTAGGGGCACGAGGCCCACAGGCTGCTAGTTGGAGGGGCACGAGGCCCACAGGCTGCTAGTTGGAGGGGCACGAGGCCCTCGGGCTGCCAGTTGGAGTGGCACGAGGCCCACAGGCTGCTAGTTGGAGGGGCACGAGGCCCATACGCTGCTAGTTGGAGGGTCACGAGGCCCATACGCTGCTAGTTGGAGGGCCACGAGGCCCATACGCTGCTAGTTGGAGGGGCACGAGGCCCACAGGTTGCGAGTTGGAGGGGCACGAGGCCCATACGCTGCCAGTTGGAGGGTCACGAGGCCCACAGGCTGCCAGTTGGAGGGGCACGAGGCCCATACGCTGCTAGTTGGAGGGGCACGAGGTCCACAGGTTGCCAGTTGGAGGGGCACGAGGCCCACAGGCTGCTAGTTGGAGGGGCACGAGGCCCACAGGCTGCCAGTTGGAGGGGCACGAGGCTCACAGGCTGCCAGTTGCAGGGGCACGAGGCCCACAGGCTGCTAGTTGGAGGGTCACGAGGCCCACAGGCTGCTAGTTAGATGGGCACGAGGCTCACAGGCAGCCAGTTGCAGGGGCACGATGCCCACAGGCTGCTAGTTGGAGGGGCACGAGGCCCACAGGCTGCTAGTTGGAGGGTCACGAGGCCCACAGGCTGCTAGTTGGAGGGGCACGAGGCCTACAGGCTGCTAGTTGGAGGGTCACAAGGCCCACCGGCTGCTAGTTGGAGGGTCACGAGGCCCACAGGCTGCTAGATGGTAGGGCACGAGGCACACAGGCTGCTAGTTGGAGGGGCACAAGGCCCATACGCTGCCAGTTGGAGGGGCACGAGGCCCACAGGCTGCCAGTTGGAGGGGCACGCGGCCCACAGGCTGCTAGTTGGAGGGGCACGAGGCCCACAGGTTGCCAGTTGGTGGGGCACGAGGCCCACAGGCTGCCAGTTGGAGGGGCACGAGGCCCACAGGCTGCCAGTTGTAGGGGCACGAGGCCCACAGGCTGCTAGTTGGAGGGGCACGAGGCCCACAGGCTGCTAGTTGGAGGGGCACGAGGCCCACGGGCTGCCAGTTGGAGTGGCACGAGGCCCATACGCTGCTAGTTGGAGGGTCACGAGGCCCATACGCTGCTAGTTGGAGGGCCACGAGGCCCATACGCTGCTAGTTGGAGGGGCACGAGGCCCACAGGTTGCGAGTTGGAGGGGCACGAGGCCCATACGCTGCCAGTTGGAGGTGCACGAGGCCCATACGCTGCTAGTTGGAGGGGCACGAGGCCCACAGGTTGCCAGTTGGAGGGGCACGAGGCCCACAGGTTGCCAGTTGGTGGGGCACGAGGCCCACAGGCTGCCAGTTGGAGTGGCACGAGTCCAACAGGCTGCTAGTTGGAGGGGCACGAGGCCCACAGGCTGCCAGTTGGAGGGGCACGAGGCCAACAGTCTGCTAGTTGGAGGGGCACGAGGCGAACAGGCTGCCAGTTGGAGGGGCAGGAGGCCCACAGGCTGCCAGTTGGAGGGGCAGGAGGCCCACAGGCTGCTAGTTGGATTGGGCACGAGGCCCACAGGCTGCCAGTTGGAGGGTCACAAAGCCCACAGGCTGCCAGTTGGAGGGTCACAAAGCCCACAGGCTGCCAGTTGGAGGGTCACAAAGCCCACAGGCTCCCTCGTCTTGAATGATCAAGTCAACCCCCCCTTTCCCTGTCACTGGAAAACTCTACTTTGTAGTTGTTAGTCAGTCTATCTTTCTTGATGTTCTTTAAGTCGGTGAGTGAAAAACTTTTTTAGGGTGCTACAGAGAACCTAACGTGAGGTAAATATTGGACTTTATGATTACGTTTGCTAAACTAATGGAGCAAGAATGTCTGCAACAGTTCAGTGGTAAATCTCCTGTTATGCAATTCAACATCTTCAACATTGACACTTCTAGATAAATCAATTCATTCCAACTGAACTCTGTTGTATATATTTTTTGCCTTGTAAACACAGACGGGCAGAAGCGAAGGACAAAAAAATATTCATTTATGTAAGGTTTACTGTCTAATAGCCTGTGGCTGAGACTTCCTGTGACATGACTCAGTCTGGGTGAAATTGTCCTGGAAAAACCTTGTTTTTCTCAAAGTTAACTTCTCAGGAATAGTAAAAAACAACAAAAACATTTGACCATTAACCTGTCCCAGATCTGACTACTGTACCATACAGATCAATAGGTATTGTTGCTACTCCAGTCACCTGTCCCAGTACGTCTCTGACTACAGTAGGTAGACATCTGTCCCAGTTTGTCTCTGACTACAGTAGGTAGATCACCTGTCTCAGTACATCTCTGATGACAGTAGTAGGTGCGTCACCTGTCCCAGTTTGTCTCTGACGACAGTAGGTAGATCACCTGTCCCAGTTTGTCTCTGACGACAGTAGGTGGATGACCTGTCCCAGTTTGTCTCTGACTACACTAGGTAGATCACCTGTCCCAGTTTGTCTCTGACGACAGTAGGTGGATGACCTGTCCCAGTTTGTCTCTGACTACAGTAGGTAGATCACCTGTCTCAGTTGATCTCTGACTACAGTAGGAAAAAAGCCTGTCTCAATATGTCTCTGACTACAGTAGGTAAAACACTTGTCCTTGCTATTCATTTTGTAACTTCAGACCATAAAATCTTAGACAACACATTCATATCAATCCCAGCATGCAAGTCTGAGCCATACTTCCGTTCCACGTAGAGAGCTTTTTTGACCACACAGAGAGAGAAAGAGAGCGAGCGCAACAGGATCCTAATGCATCCAGTGGGCTCAGAACTGAGTGCCTTTGAACAACGCCACAGGGCTGGAGCCCATGGATATGGAGATAGTGATCGTCTGGACACATCATATAGAGCTCACAGCTGGAGCCCTCACAGCATGTGTCTTTACAGGAAATGTGTGGTGCATGCTGGGACGTTTGTTTGTGTTTGCTGCTTTTTTTTGAGAGAACCCAGGCTGTGTTCTCTACTACACAACAACCCAGGCTGTGTTCTCTACTACACAACAACCCAGGCTGTGTTCTCTACCCCACAACAACCCAGGCTGTGTTCTCTACCCCACAACAACCCAGGCTGTGTTCTCTACCCCACAACAACCCAGACTGTGTGCTCTACCCCACAACAACCCAGGCTGTGTTCTCTACCCCACAACAACCCAGGCTGTGTTCTCTACTACATAATTGAATGAATCCAATAAATGCACCATAATTGAGTCTTTGTTGTCTGGTAGGACCAGATGGATTCTCCCTGGCATACCTCTCACACACTGAGTGATTGGCCTCATGCAGCTCTGACGTCTGGCGCGCGCACACACACACACACACACCATGTCACTTACAGCTGACTTTACCATCACCAGGGCTCCTTGCCTCTAGTACTGTAAAGAAAACAAACACAAGGCCTTGTAGGGGTTAGAAAGACATGATGTAATTGACATCCTGTTTTGGACTTTGAAATAAATGACAACAAATATTGATTCTTGAATAATATAGCGTGTACATTTTATTGTGAGCTTAGGCTACCATGTTGTGGTCGTCATGTGTCGCTACCATGCTGTGTTGTCATGTGTTGCTGCCTTGCTATGTTGCTGTCTTAGGTCTCTCTTTATGTAGTGTTGTGTTGTCTCTCTTATCGTGACGAGGTTTTTGTTCTATATAGATTTTTTAATCGCAGCCTCCGTCTCCGCAGCAGGCCTTTTGCCTTATTGGCTGGCCGTCAGTGTAAATAAGAATTTGTTCTTAACTGACTTGCCTAGTTAAATAAAGGTCAAATAAAATAAATTAATTAAGTATTAAAAAAGTAAAGGGTTCGTAGACACTGAGTGTACAAAACTGTCAATGTGTCCTTGAGCAAGGCACTTAACCCGAACTGCTACTGTCAGTCGCTATGGATCAGAGCTTCTGCTAAAATGACAAGAATGTAAAATTGAGTTGCACCACCTTTTTGCCCTCAGAACAGCCTCACTACGTTGGAGCATGGACTCTACAAGGTGTCGGATGCGTTCCACAGGCATGCTGGCCCATGTTCAAATCAAATCACATGTATTTATAAAGCCCTTCGTACATCAGCTGATATCTCAAAGTGCTGTACAGAAACCCAGCCTAAAACCCCAAACAGAAAGCAATGCAGGTGTAGAAGCACGGTTGCTAGGAAAAAATGGGGAGTGCTATTACCAACAAGCAGGCTTGGGTTTTGCTCAGCGTTGTGGACGGGGATGGCGGATGGGTGTAGGCCAAGAGCTCTGGCTCAGAGGGTCCCGTGTGCAATCCCAGTGCTAAGCACTTTTATTTCATGTGGGGGTTTTAACCCTATCCCAAACCTTAACCCTTTACTTAACCATGCAGAATGACTGGCTAAACTTAACCTTTACTTAACCAATCAGAATGAATGCCTAAACTTCACCTTTACTTAACCAATCAGAATGAATGCCTAAACTTCACCTTTACTTAACCATTCAGAATGAATGCCTAAACTAAACCTTTACTTAACCATTCATAATGAATGCCTAAACTTAACCTTTACTTAACCATTCATAATGAATGCCTAAACTTAACCTTTACTTAACCATTTATAATGAATGCCTAAACTTAACCTTTACTTAACCATTCAGAATGAATGCCTAAACTAAACCTTTACTTAACCATTTATAATGAATGCCTAAACTAAACCTTTACTTAACCATTCATAATGAATGCCTAAACTTAACCTTTACTTAACCATTCATAATGAATGCCTAAACTTAACCTTTACTTAACCATTTATAATGAATGCCTGAACGTACCCTTTACTTAACCATTCATAATGAATGCCTAAACGTACCCTTTGCAATGTGATGTTTATGGACAAACGTCGGATTCTGCAGTGAGACTGTGAGAGCTTGTTGGGTGTGGTGAAGAAGAAGTGGAGGCTGACAGCTGGAAATCAGTTGAATTCTCACTCATTCAACTGATCTGAGTACAGCTACTCTATTCTTATACAACATGTAACAAAATAGATTATCAGGCTGCTCACAGAAAGAGCCGTCCACAGTAATGGGTCCCAAATCTACATTCATCCAATTACTCCCAAGTGAAACTATGATATCAGGTTTCAGGACGCTGTATGTCAACAACAGCTGCAGGTGAAGAATGACCTCTGTTTTATGTATGATGTATAGAAAGGTATGCATCATACAGCTGACCTGTGTCTGGGAGTGGGGCAGCAGGCAGGCAGGCATCTTTAACCAGGGCCTGTACTCAGTGACAGATTTAGGTATAGGCGACATGGGCAGCCACCGGAGGCGGCACGGAAATGGCGGCATAGAAATGGTGACATTTGCGCGATCGGTTTTCTGTCGCTCATTTGCATGTCACGTCAATGATATCATGTCACCGCGTGGGACTGTGGACCAATTAACCTTGTCGGAGCGTGCGCCCTGATTCTAGTTTGTGAGCTAGGCAGGCTACTGCCTGGGAAGGTCTCCCACTCAGAAGTATGAGATGGGGATGGGGGCGGGGTTAGGTTGACCACAGGTCTCCCACTCAGAAGTATGAGACGGGGAGGGGGGCGGGGTTAGGTTGCCCTCAGGTCTCCCACTCAGAAGTATGAGACGGGGAGGGGGGCGGGGTTAGGTTGACCTCAGGTCTCCCACTCAGAAGTATGAGATGGGGAGGGGGGCGGGGTTAGGTTGACCTCAGGTCTCCCACTCAGAAGTATGAGACGGGGAGGGGGGCGGGGTTAGGTTGACCATAGGTCTCCCACTCAGAAGTATGAGACGGGGAGGGGGGCGGGGTTAGGTTGACCTCAGGTCTAACACTCAGAAGTATGAGACGGGGAGGGGGGCGGGGTTAGGTTGACCACAGGTCTCCCACTCAGAAGTATGAGACGGGGAGGGGGGCGGGGTTAGGTTGACCTCAGGTCTAACACTCAGAAGTATGAGACGGGGAGGGGGGCGGGGTTAGGTTGCCCTCAGGTCTCCCACTCAGAAGTATGAGACGGGGAGGGGGGCGGGGTTAGGTTGACCTCAGGTCTCCCACTCAGAAGTATGAGATGGGGAGGGGGGCGGGGTTAGGTTGACCATAGGTCTCCCACTCAGAAGTATGAGACGGGGAGGGGGGCGGGGTTAGGTTGACCACAGGTCTCCCACTCAGAAGTATGAGACGGGGAGGGGGGCGGGGTTAGGTTGACCTCAGGTCTAACACTCAGAAGTATGAGACGGGGAGGGGGGACGGGGTTAGGTTGACCTCAGATCTCCCACTCAGAAGTATGAGACGGGGAGGGGGGCGGGGTTAGGTTGACCTCAGATCTCCCACTCAGAAGTATGAGACGGGGAGGGGGGCGGGATTAGGTTGATCTCAGGTCTCTCCACTGGAAGCCCGAGGTAGGGGAATCTATCAAATAGCGCACCCTCTATCTTTGTACAGTACTAATGCAATAAGTAATGCAATAAGTAATGCAAGGGTTAGCTGGTGTGTTTCGTGTTTGAAGTGCAGTTGTGTAATAATCAGGCTCTCTTCTTTATAAGTGTGTTATTCTATTTGTGTATTTGTGTCATTTTCTTTTATTTGTGTTTTATGTTAGCAACAGGGTAATGATTCAATCCTCTTTTTTATTTGTATTTATATACTACAATTTGTTTCCATTTGTCTTTGTTACTTCTGCTCAAATCAAATCAAATCAAATTGTATTGGTCACATACACATGACCAATAGCAGATGTTAATGCGAGTGTAGCGAAATGCTTGTGTTTCTAGGTCCCAACACTGCAGTAATAACCAACGAGTAATCTAACCTAACAATTCCAAAACTACTGTCTTATACACACAAGTGTAAGGGGATAAAGAATATGTACATAAAGATATGAATGAGTGATGGTACAGAACGGCATAGGCAAGATGCAGTAGATGGTATCGAGTACATTATATACATATGAGATGAGTAATGTAGGGTATGTAAACAAAGTGGCATAGTTTAAAGTGGCTAGTGATACATGTATTACATAAAGATGCAGTAGATGATAGAGTACAGTATATACGTATACATATGAGATGAATAATGTAGGGTATGTAAACATTATATTAATAAGTAGCATTGTTTAAAGTGGCTAGTGATAAATTTTACATCAATTTCCATCGATTCCCATTTTTAAAGTGGCTGGAGTTGAGTCAGTGTGTTGGCAGCAGCCACTCAATGTTAGTGGTGGCTGTTTAACAGTCTGATGGCCTTGAGATAGAAGCTGTTTTTCAGTCTCTCGGTCCCAGCTTTGATGCACCTGTACTGACCTCACCTTCTGGATGATAGCGGGGTGAACAGGCAGTGGCTCGGGTGGTTGTTTGTTATTGATCTTTATGGCCATCCTGTGACATCGGGTGGTGTAGGTGTCCTGGAGGGCAGGTAATTTGCCCCCGGTGATACGTTGTGCAGACCTCACTACCCTCTGGAGAGCCTTACGGTTGTGGGCGGAGCAGTTGCCGTACCAGACGGTGACACAGCCCGACAGGATGCTCTCGATTGTGCATCTGTAGAAGTTTGTGAGTGTTTTTGGTGACAACTCAAATTTCTTCAGCCTCCTGAGGTTGAAGAGGCGCTGCTGCGCCTTCTTCACGATGCTGTCTGTGTGGGTGGACCAATTCAGTTTGTCTGTGATGTGTACGCCGAGGAACTTAAAAATTACTAGCCTCTCCACTACTGTCCCATCAATGTGGATAGGAGGGTGCTCCCTCTGCTGCTTCCTGAAGTCCACAATCATCTCCTTAGTTTTGTTGACGTTGAGGGTGAGGTTATTTTCCTGACACCACACTCCGGGGGCCCTCACCTCCTCCCTGTAGGCCGTCTCGTCGTTGTTGGTAATCAAGCCTACCACTGTTGTGTCGTCCGCAAACTTGATAATTGTCTTGGAGGCGTGCGTGGCCACGCTGTCGTGAGTGAACAGGGAGTACAGGAGAGGGCTCAGAACGCACCCTTGTGGGGCCCCAGTGTTGAGGATCAGCGGGGTGGAGATGTTGTTACCTACCCTCACCACCTTGGGGCGGCCCGTCATGAAGTCCAGTACCCAGTTGCACAGGGCGGGGTCGAGACCCAGGGTCTCGAGCTTGATGACGAGTTTGGAGGGTACTATGGTGTTAAATGCTGAGCTGTAGTCGATGAACAGCATTCTCACATAGGTATTCCTCTTGTCCAGATGGGTTAGGGCAGTGTGCAGTGTGGTTGAGATTGCATCGTCAGTGGACCTATTTGGGCGGTAAGCAAATTGGAGTGGGTCTAGGGTGTCAGGTAGGGTGGAGGTGATATGGTCCTTGACTAGTCTCTCAATGCACTTCATGATGACGGAAGTGAGTAGTAGCGGTAGTCGTTTAGCTCAGTTACCTCAGCTTTGTTGGGAACAGGATATGATATTTATGGGGGGAGGGGTTCGCCCAGGGAGCCATACAAGCTAGAACCACCACTACCTGTACAGTCCACAGTGGTACAGAACACAGTTATCTTTAACCAGGGCCCGTACGGTCCACAGTAGTACAGAACACAGGTATTTTTATCCAGGGCCTGTACAGTCCACAGTAGTACAGAACACAGGTATCTTTAACCAGGGCCCGTACAGTCCACAGTGGTACAGAACACAGATATCTTTAACCAAGGCCTGTACAGTCCACAGTGGTACAGAACACAGGTATCTTTAACCAGGGCACGTACAGTCCACAGTGGTACAGAACACAGGTATCTTTAACCAGGGCCTAAACAGTCCACAATGGTACAGAATACAACGGGCACAGTGTATGTATCTCATGGATACCTACCTCTGTGTAAACACACTTACCTCGTCCTCACACTGCATTTAAATGAATCTGTCGAGCCCACTTGGAAAGGAACAAATACTCTCAAGGTAAAAGTGTTGGTTTCCGGTGATGATGGTGAAGATGATGATAGGGACGTTGTCTTGAAGAGTAAATTGGTGCCATTATACTCTGTCAGCCAGTCTGTTGGGGCCAAAACACAGGAAATGAACTAAGACCATAACATTAGGGTACAGAAAAGGAAAGGAGAAGAGAATTACTTTGTTCTGGACGTTACTCATCAATACATAGATGCCAACCCCAGCCTATTAGAGAGTTTAGTTAGTACACAAATAATGATACCCCACTATTGTCTATATAAACATCTCCTTGAAAAACAAAGATCCTATGGGGAACAAAGGGATATAATCTTGTGATAATGGATTGCGGAATGCCATGAAAATAAAGTGTTGTAGGACTATGGTCTTTGAGGGGTGGTTTCTGGGACACAGATTACATTTAGTCCTGAACTAAAAATTTAAAAAAATTCAATGGGGTGGCAGGTAGCCTAGTAGTTAGAGTGTTGGGCCAGTAACCAGCAGGTAGCCTAGTAGTTAGAGTGTTGGGCCAGTAACCAGCAGGTAGCCTAGTAGTTAGAGTGTTGGGCCAGTAACCAGCAGGTAGCCTAGTGGTTAGAGAGTTGGACCAGTAACCAGCAGGTAGCCTAGTAGTTAGAGTGTTGGGCCAGTAACCAGCAGGTAGCCTAGTAGTTAGAGAGTTGGGTCAGTAACCAGCAGGTAGCCTAGTGGTTAGAGAGTTGGACCAGTAACCAGCAGGTAGCCTAGTAGTTAGAGTGTTGGGCCAGTAACCAGCAGGTAGCCTAGTAGTTAGAGTGTTGGGCCAGTAACCAGCAGGTAGCCTAGTAGTTAGAGTGTTGGGCCAGTAACCAGCAGGTAGCCTAGTAGTTAGAGAGTTGGGTCAGTAACCAGCAGGTAGCCTAGTGGTTAGAGAGTTGGACCAGTAACCAGCAGGTAGCCTAGTAGTTAGAGTGTTGGGCCAGTAACCAGCAGGTAGCCTAGTAGTTAGAGTGTTGGGCCAGTAACCAGCAGGTAGCCTAGTAGTTAGAGTGTTGGGCCAGTAACCAGCAGGTAGCCTAGTAGTTAGAGTGTTGGGCCAGTAACCAGCAGGTAGCCTAGTAGTTAGAGAGTTGGACCAGTAACCAGCAGGTAGCCTAGTGGTTAGAGTGTTGGGCCAGTAACCAGCAGGTAGCCTAGTAGTTAGAGTGTTGGGCCAGTAACCAGCAGGTAGCATAGTAGTTAGAGTGTTGGGCCAGTAACCAGCAGGTAGCCTAGTAGTTAGAGTGTTGGGCCAGTAACCAGCAGGTAGCCTAGTAGTTAGTGTATTGGACCAGTAACCAGCAGGTAGCCTAGTAGTTAGAGTGTTGGGCCAGTAACCAGCAGGTAGCCTAGTAGTTAGAGTGTTGGGCCAGTAACCAGCAGGTAGCCTAGTAGTTAGAGAGTTGGGCCAGTAACCAGCAGGTAGCCTAGTAGTTAGTGTTGGGCCGGTAACCAGCAGGTAGCCTAGTAGTTAGAGTGTTGGGCCAGTAACCAGCAGGTAGCCTAGTGTTTAGAGAGTTGGGCCAGTAACCAGCAGGTAGCCTAGTGGTTAGAGTGTTGGGCCAGTAACCAGCAGGTAGCCTAGTAGTTAGAGTGTTGGGCCAGTAACCAGCAGGTAGCCTAGTAGTTAGAGAGTTGGACCAGTAACCAGCAGGTAGCCTAGTGGTTAGAGTGTTGGGCCAGTAACCAGCAGGTAGCCTAGTAGTTAGAGTGTTGGGCCAGTAACCAGCAGGTAGCATAGTAGTTAGAGTGTTGGGCCAGTAACCAGCAGGTAGCCTAGTAGTTAGAGTGTTGGGCCAGTAACCAGCAGGTAGCCTAGTAGTTAGTGTTGGGCCAGTAACCAGCAGGTAGCCTAGTGGTTAGAGTGTTGGGCCAGTAACCAGCAGGTAGCCTAGTAGTTAGAGTGTTGGGCCAGTAACCAGCAGGTAGCCTAGTGTTTAGAGAGTTGGGCCAGTAACCAGCAGGTAGCCTAGTAGTTAGTGTTGGGCCGGTAACCAGCAGGTAGCCTAGTAGTTAGAGTGTTGGGCCAGTAACCAGCAGGTAGCCTAGTGGTTAGAGTGTTGGGCCAGTAACCAGCAGGTAGCCTAGTGGTTAGAGAGTTGGACCAGTAACCAGCAGGTAGCCTAGTAGTTAGAGTGTTGGGCCAGTAACCAGCAGGTAGCCTAGTAGTTAGAGAGTTGGGTCAGTAACCAGCAGGTAGCCTAGTGGTTAGAGAGTTGGACCAGTAACCAGCAGGTAGCCTAGTAGTTAGAGTGTTGGGCCAGTAACCAGCAGGTAGCCTAGTAGTTAGAGTGTTGGGCCAGTAACCAGCAGGTAGCCTAGTAGTTAGAGTGTTGGGCCAGTAACCAGCAGGTAGCCTAGTAGTTAGAGAGTTGGGTCAGTAACCAGCAGGTAGCCTAGTGGTTAGAGAGTTGGACCAGTAACCAGCAGGTAGCCTAGTAGTTAGAGTGTTGGGCCAGTAACCAGCAGGTAGCCTAGTAGTTAGAGTGTTGGGCCAGTAACCAGCAGGTAGCCTAGTAGTTAGAGTGTTGGGCCAGTAACCAGCAGGTAGCCTAGTAGTTAGTGTTGGGCCAGTAACCAGCAGGTAGCCTAGTAGTTAGAGTGTTGGGCCAGTAACCAGCAGGTAGCCTAGTAGTTAGAGTGTTGGGCCAGTAACCAGCAGGTAGCCTAGTAGTTAGTGTTGGGCCGGTAACCAGCAGGTAGCCTAGTAGTTAGAGTGTTGGGCCAGTAACCAGCAGGTAGCCTAGTGTTTAGAGAGTTGGGCCAGTAACCAGCAGGTAGCCTAGTGGTTAGAGTGTTGGGCCAGTAACCAGCAGGTAGCCTAGTAGTTAGAGTGTTGGGCCAGTAACCAGCAGGTAGCCTTGTAGTTAGAGAGTTGGACCAGTAACCAGCAGGTAGCCTAGTGGTTAGAGTGTTGGGCCAGTAACCAGCAGGTAGCCTAGTAGTTAGAGTGTTGGGCCAGTAACCAGCAGGTAGCATAGTAGTTAGAGTGTTGGGCCAGTAACCAGCAGGTAGCCTAGTAGTTAGAGTGTTGGGCCAGTAACCAGCAGGTAGCCTAGTAGTTAGTGTATTGGACCAGTAACCAGCAGGTAGCCTAGTAGTTAGAGTGTTGGGCCAGTAACCAGCAGGTAGCCTAGTAGTTAGAGTGTTGGGCCAGTAACCAGCAGGTAGCCTAGTAGTTAGAGAGTTGGGCCAGTAACCAGCAGGTAGCCTAGTAGTTAGTGTTGGGCCGGTAACCAGCAGGTAGCCTAGTAGTTAGAGTGTTGGGCCAGTAACCAGCAGGTAGCCTAGTGTTTAGAGAGTTGGGCCAGTAACCAGCAGGTAGCCTAGTGGTTAGAGTGTTGGGCCAGTAACCAGCAGGTAGCCTAGTAGTTAGAGTGTTGGGCCAGTAACCAGCAGGTAGCCTAGTAGTTAGAGAGTTGGACCAGTAACCAGCAGGTAGCCTAGTGGTTAGAGTGTTGGGCCAGTAACCAGCAGGTAGCCTAGTAGTTAGAGTGTTGGGCCAGTAACCAGCAGGTAGCATAGTAGTTAGAGTGTTGGGCCAGTAACCAGCAGGTAGCCTAGTAGTTAGAGTGTTGGGCCAGTAACCAGCAGGTAGCCTAGTAGTTAGTGTTGGGCCAGTAACCAGCAGGTAGCCTAGTGGTTAGAGTGTTGGGCCAGTAACCAGCAGGTAGCCTAGTAGTTAGAGTGTTGGGCCAGTAACCAGCAGGTAGCCTAGTGTTTAGAGAGTTGGGCCAGTAACCAGCAGGTAGCCTAGTAGTTAGTGTTGGGCCGGTAACCAGCAGGTAGCCTAGTAGTTAGAGTGTTGGGCCAGTAACCAGCAGGTAGCCTAGTGTTTAGAGAGTTGGGCCAGTAACCAGCAGGTAGCCTAGTGGTTAGAGTGTTGGGCCAGTAACCAGCAGGTAGCCTAGTAGTTAGAGTGTTGGGCCAGTAACCAGCAGGTAGCCTAGTGTTTAGAGAGTTGGGCCAGTAACCAGCAGGTAGCCTAGTAGTTAGTGTTGGGCCGGTATCCAGCAGGTAGCCTAGTAGTTAGAGTGTTGGGCCAGTAACCAGCAGGTAGCCTAGTGTTTAGAGAGTTGGGCCAGTAACCAGCAGGTAGCCTAGTGGTTAGAGTGTTGGGCCAGTAACCAGCAGGTAGCCTAGTAGTTAGAGTGTTGGGCCAGTAACCAGCAGGTAGCCTAGTAGTTAGAGAGTTGGACCAGTAACCAGCAGGTAGCCTAGTGGTTAGAGTGTTGGGCCAGTAACCAGCAGGTAGCCTAGTAGTTAGAGTGTTGGGCCAGTAACCAGCAGGTAGCATAGTAGTTAGAGTGTTGGGCCAGTAACCAGCAGGTAGCCTAGTAGTTAGAGTGTTGGGCCAGTAACCAGCAGGTAGCCTAGTAGTTAGTGTGTTGGACCAGTAACCAGCAGGTAGCCTAGTAGTTAGAGTGTTGGGCCAGTAACCAGCAGGTAGCCTAGTAGTTAGAGTGTTGGGCCAGTAACCAGCAGGTAGCCTAGTAGTTAGAGAGTTGGGCCAGTAACCAGCAGGTAGCCTAGTAGTTAGTGTTGGGCCGGTAACCAGCAGGTAGCCTAGTAGTTAGAGTGTTGGGCCAGTAACCAGCAGGTAGCCTAGTGTTTAGAGAGTTGGGCCAGTAACCAGCAGGTAGCCTAGTGGTTAGAGTGTTGGGCCAGTAACCAGCAGGTAGCCTAGTAGTTAGAGTGTTGGGCCAGTAACCAGCAGGTAGCCTAGTAGTTAGAGAGTTGGACCAGTAACCAGCAGGTAGCCTAGTGGTTAGAGTGTTGGGCCAGTAACCAGCAGGTAGCCTAGTAGTTAGAGTGTTGGGCCAGTAACCAGCAGGTAGCATAGTAGTTAGAGTGTTGGGCCAGTAACCAGCAGGTAGCCTAGTAGTTAGAGTGTTGGGCCAGTAACCAGCAGGTAGCCTAGTAGTTAGTGTTGGGCCAGTAACCAGCAGGTAGCCTAGTAGTTAGAGTGTTGGACCAGTAACCAGCAGGTAGCCTAGTAGTTAGAGTGTTGGGCCAGTAACCAGCAGGTAGCCTAGTAGTTAGAGTGTTGGGCCAGTAACCAGCAGGTAGCCTGGTAGTTAGAGAGTTGGGCCAGTAACCAGCAGGTAGCCTAGTAGTTAGTGTTGGGCCGGTAACCAGCAGGTAGCCTAGTAGTTAGAGTGTTGGGCCAGTAACCAGCAGGTAGCCTAGTGTTTAGAGAGTTGGGCCAGTAACCAGCAGGTAGCCTAGTGGTTAGAGTGTTGGGCCAGTAACCAGCAGGTAGCCTAGTAGTTAGAGTGTTGGGCCAGTAACCAGCAGGTAGCCTGGTAGTTAGAGAGTTGGGCCAGTAACCAGCAGGTAGCCTAGTAGTTAGTGTTGGGCCGGTAACCAGCAGGTAGCCTAGTAGTTAGAGTGTTGGGCCAGTAACCAGCAGGTAGCCTAGTGTTTAGAGAGTTGGGCCAGTAACCAGCAGGTAGCCTAGTGGTTAGAGTGTTGGGCCAGTAACCAGCAGGTAGCCTAGTAGTTAGAGTGTTGGGCCAGTAACCAGCAGGTAGCCTAGTAGTTAGAGTGTTGGGCCAGTAACCAGCAGGTAGCCTAGTAGTTAGAGTGTTGGGCCAGTAACCAGCAGGTAGCCTAGTAGTTAGAGTGTTGGGCTAGTAACCGCAAAGGTTGAAAGATCAAATCCCCGAACTGACAAGGTAAAAATCTGTCATTCTGCCCCTGAAGAAGGCAGCTAAACCCACTGTTCCTAGGCTGTCATTGTAAATAAGAATTTGTGCTTAAGTGATATACCTAGTCTAGGACTAGGCTGAATATTTGTCTGGGAAACAGCCACTTAAATGTTTAGGGATGGCTATGAAAAATGACTTGACTTTTTACTACTCTATAGGCCATCTATAATATCTCACCATATTACACATTTAACAGTTAAAGTTTGAAGATGACTTTTCAATGCTTCAAAGATGGTTGGACATGAATAAAGATGATGATTTATGCATTCATATCCAGAAAACCCATTAACTGAATACACGAGGCTAAGGGTGCCTCCCACATGGCACCCTGTTCCCTATTTAGTGCACTGATGGTTACAAAGTAGTGCACTAAATAGGGAATAGGGTGCCATAACTGTACTTTGTGATACTGAACAACTAATAACATGTTTACATTTTTGAACATTAGGTTTCATATTGTTGTTGACAACAGATGGTCTTCTGGGGCGATAATGAGCTAGAGGGTAATGAGCTGGAGCTCTGGAGCTCTGGAGCTCTGGAGAAGGAGAGAGGCAAGACTTCATTATCATAAATGAACAAAAATCTAATAGGAAATCTTAGCTGTCATTCAGTTTAGTGTTGATTTAAGGCAAAAAAAATGTGGTTTATGTCCCAAATGGATCCCTATCCTCTACATAGTGCACTACTTTTGAGCTGAGCCCTGTCAAAAGTAGTGCACTATGTAGGGAATAGGGTGCCAATTTGGGATGTAACCCATGGTTTCAATGGAACACACTCCATGTTGTCATTGAATGAACACAATATTTGCCTGAGGAAGATACAAGCAAAGCCAGATAACTACTTTGGGTTACCAAATCATTGCAATATATGCACCCCTTGGGACATTCTTCATTGGGATTGTTGGTAATGATGCTGTAGAAAGCCTACTGCTTGCTATAGAAGAGTGGAAATTGGGTTTCTATTGAAGGTAATGTGTGATTATATATCCTATACAAAATGAAGATTTACTACAACAAGGCTTTCTCTAGCAACACAGTGTGGCACCATATAATTATATATGTAGATCTCTGTGAGAAAACATGCCGTAAGGATGTCAGGAATCAAGCCAGAGAGATTGAAGCCAGGCGTACATGGTGTTCCCACGTACGTCTTTGAATTGCTATTCTAGAGAATCACAACATTGATCTGCAGTCAAGTACATGAAGAGGAGTGTGCCCCCCCCTCCACCCCACCCATATCGCAGAGGGTTGTTACTTCACAGACTTGTAAGATGTGAATATGGAGTCGAGTCGGCCAAGAGACTCATATAGGAGTGGGGACAGAGTTATAGTCTCATAGCTGTATGGTATGTTTCCACTTGTTTGTCAAGCATTTGTGATGTATCAAAGAAACTGGGCCACATTTGTATTTTGGCCAATAAACATCCCTGGGAAGATTGCTGGAGTATTTCACAGTCCAATAGGCATTGTGGTCCACTGACAATAAGCCAAACGGTCAGCCCTTGGTAAGGCTTAATAAAAGGGAAATATTTCTGCTAACGTCTATGTGTCTTCTCAGATTCAAACATCCACGTTAGTTGTGCTACAGTACTACTTCATCCACTGTTCATGTTACAGTCTTGAGGGATGAGCAACAAGGAAAAGATCTCTGCTAGGCAGGAAGCACAAAAGGAAGAAGATCTCTGCTAGACAGGAAGCACTGAAGGAAGAAGATCTCTGCTAGGCAGGAAGCACTGAAGGAAGAGGATCTCTGCTAGGCAGGAAGCACTGAAAGAAGAAGATATATGCTAGGCAGGAAGCGCTGAAGGAAGAAGATCTATGCTAGGCAGGAAGCACTGAAGGAAGAAGATCTATGCTAGGCAGGGAGCACTGAAGAAAGAAGGTCTCTGCTAAGCAGGAAGAAGTGAAGGAGGAAGAACTCTGCAGGTTAGGAAGCACTGAAGGAAGAGGATCTCTGCTAGGCAGGAAGAAGTGAAGGAGGAAGATCTATGCTAGGTAGGAAGCACTGATGATAAGCTTTACAAAGTGCTCTGTCATAATGTGGTAACTAGTGGTGGGGTTAGAAGGTCTGTTGACAAGATAAAGAGAAGCATAGCAGCTAAATATAAGCTCTCTAGAGGGAACCAAGCTGTCACCGAGATCTCTATGATCTCACTGTTCCCTGCTTAAATTACAACCGCTTTGGAGATGCATTAGAATTATACTTTTGTATGTGTGTCTCATTCCAATGGAAGAGGGATTCTCTAGTGACACAACCCTATTTAAAAGTCATTGATTACAACTAAGCAAGGCAAGGCTACCAAGGTTCCACTGGGAGATGAGTGAGATCGCTGTGAACACAGAAGGGCAGAAGCCACCTTTTGAAAACAGTCTTGTGGTGAATTAATTGATTGTGAGGGTTTAGTAGTGCTTAGGTATTCGGAGGAGGAGACGGATCAAGGAGTTTTTCCTCTGAGGTTGTACTATCTGAAAACAGTCCGGAGGAGGAGACGGACTGAGGAGTTTTTCCTCTGAGGTTGTACTATCTGAAAACAGTCCGTAAGAGGAGACGGACTGAGGAGGTTTTCCTCCTCTGAGGTTGTACTATCTGAAAACAGTCCGGAGGAGGAGACGGACTGAGGAGTTTTTCCTCTGAGGTTGTACTATCTGAAAACAGTCCGGAGGAGGAGACGGACTGAGGAGTTTTTCCTCTGAGGTTGTACAATCTGAAAACAGTCCGGAGGAGGAGACGGACTGAGGAGGTTTTCCTCTGAGGTTGTACCATCTGAAAACAGTCCGGAGGAAGAGACGGACTGAGGAGGTTTTCCTCTGAGGTTGTACTATCTGAAAACAGTCCGGAGGAGGAGACGGACTGAGGAGTTTTTCCTCTGAGGTTGTACTATCTGAAAACAGTCCGTAAGAGGAGACGGACTGAGGAGGTTTTCCTCCTCTGAGGTTGTACTATCTGAAAACAGTCCGGAGGAGGAGACGGACTGAGGAGTTTTTCCTCTGAGGTTGTACTATCTGAAAACAGTCCGGAGGAGGAGACGGACTGAGGAGGTTTTCCTCTGAGGTTGTACTATCTGAAAACAGTCCGGAGGAGGAGACGGACTGAGGAGTTTTTCCTATGAGGTTGTACTATCTGAAAACAGTCCGGAGGAGGAGACGGACTGAGGAGTTTTTCCTCTGAGGTTGTACTATCTGTGCACTTTCCTTGTGACAAACAAAGACGTCTTTGATAGAAAGAGATGATGACATCGACAAAGGTAGGGGAGAATGGGGTATGGTGAGCCACTCTTGTTTCAAATCAAATCAAATGTTGAGCTAAATACAACCTTACAGTGAAATGCTTACTTACAAGCCCTTAACCAACAATGCAGTTAAGAAAAATACCCCCCCAAAAATACAAATAAAAAATATATATTTGAGCCAATGGTTGAACAATGGTTGAACAATGGTTGAACAATGGTTGAACAATGGTTGAGCCAATGGTTGAACAATGGTTGAGCCAATGGTTGAACAATGGTTGAGCCAATGGTTGAACAATGGTTGAGCCAATGGTTGAACAATGGTTGAGCCAATGGTTGAACAATGGTTGAGCCAATGGTTGAACAATGGTTGAGCCAATGGTTGAACAATGGTTGAGCCAATGGTTGAACAATGGTTGAACAATGGTTGAGCCAATGGTTGAACAATGGTTGAGCCAATGGTTGAGCCAATGGTTGAACAATGGTTGAGCCAATGGTTGAACAATGGTTGAGCCAATGGTTGAACAATGGTTGAGCCAATGGTAAGTTGAGCAAATTGAAGTGTTTTATTCCCAGGCGTCATGCAAGGCACAATCGCTGGGAGATGAGGTAACAACAGGGTCTGGTCTATGTTTAAAGTGTTTAAAAAAATTCCAAGTGTTTGTAAGGTGCAAAGCCTGTGTTAAAAGATGCTTATTAAAAGTATTAATAAATAAAAAGTGAATGTGATTCTGTTGATTTGTGTTGGGCAAACAAGGTAGTGATAATATTTAATTCAGTACAGAAATGTGTAGGTGGCTTAACTTACCCTCTGTCCCGCAGCTCAACTTACCCCATTCCCAGGGTAAGTTGTGCAAAGAGACCCATTTTTTGGGGGACAAGCTATGTTTTCAAAATGTACATTTTTACATGAATTCTGATTATTTTTACATGAATTCTGATTATTTTTACATGAATTCTGATTATTTTTACATGAATTCTGATTATTATTACATGAATTCTGATTATTTTTACATGAATTCTGATTATTTTTACATGAATTCTGATTATTTTTACATGAATTCTGATTATTTTTACATGAATTCTGATTATTTTTACATGAATTCTGATTATTTTTACATGAATTCTGATTATTTTTACATGAATTCTGATTATTTTTACATGAATTCTGATTATTTTTACATGAATTCTGATTATTTTTACATGAATTCTGATTATTTTTACATGAATTCTGATTATTTTTACATGAATTCTGATTATTTTGACATGAATTCTGATTATTTTTACATGAATTCTGATTATTTTTACATGAATTCTGATTATTTTTACATGAATTCTGATACACAACATCATGAAACATACACTACCATTCAAAAGTTTGGGGTCACTTAGAAATGTCCTTTTTTAAAAAAAAAAAGAAAAGCACATTTTCTGTCCATTAAAATAACATAAAAATCGATCAAAACTACAGTGTAGACATTGTTAATGTTGTAAATTATGTTAGCACAGCTGAAAACTGTTGTCCTGATTAAAGAAGCAATAAAACTGGCCTTCTTTAGACTTGTTGAGTATCTGGAGAATCAGCATTTGTGGGTTCGATTACAGGCTCAAAATGGCCAGAAACAAAGATCTTTCTTTTGAAAACTCATCAGTCTATTCTTGTTCTGAGAAATAAAGGCTATTCCATGCGAGTAATTATAAGTATTTTTTTGTAGTAATTGTAGATTTTTTTTGTAGTAATTGTAGATATTTGTTAGAAGGAATACTATATTTCCCTTGACGGAGTGATGCTGAATGTAAAAAATGTCTCAACTTACCCCACTCTCCCCTAAACGCAAGACTTGAAACTTTTTAGGGATGGGGGCAGTATTTGGACGTTTTGATGACTGAGGTGTCCAAAGTAAACTGCTTGTTACTCAGGCCCAGAAGCTAGGATATGCATATAATATGGTAGATCTGGATAGAAAACACTCTAAAGTTTCCAAAACCGTTAAGATAATGTCTGTGAGTATCACGATCGTTGTAATAACATTCGGACCAAAGCGCAGCGGGAAATCGGTTCAACATTTTATTAGAGTGAACCGCACAAAAAAACAATGAAGAGCAAACGACACGTGAAGCTATGGAGTGCTCACAGGCAACTACACATAAACAAGAGCCCACAAAACACCGTGGGGAAATGGCTGCCTAAATATGATCCCCAATCAGAGACAACGATAAACAGCTGCCTCTGATTGGGAACCATACCAGGCCAACATAGAAATAAAACAACCTAGATCACCCACCCTAGTCACACCCCGACTTAACCAAAAAAGATAATAAAAAGGCTCTCTATGGTCAGGGCGTGACAGTGAGTATAACAGAACTGATATGGCAGGCGAAAACCTGAGGAAAATCTATCCAGGAAGTGGGATATCTTTGATGTGGCTACTTTTCAATTGAATGCCTATACAGTATGTAATGGGTTAGGACCCAGATTGCAGTTTCTATGGCTTCCACGAGATGTCAACAGTCTTTAGACATTGTTTCAGGCTTGTATTCTGAAAAATGAGGAAGAATGAGACCATTTTGTAAGTGGACTGTAGAATGATGCAGAGCTGGTTTGCGAGCGTGACCGATTGCGCGCCTTGCGAGCGTGACCGATTGCGCTCCCCTCGTTGTTTTTCCTTTCTATTGAATACGCTATTGTCCGGTTCAAATATGATCGATTATTTAGACAGTACACAACCTGAGGATTAATTATAAACACTGTTTGATGTGTTTTGACGAACTTTACCAGTACTATTAGGATGTATTTGTCTGCATGTTGTGACCGCCTTTGAGCCAGTGGATTACTGAACAAAACGCACCAGCAAAACTGAGTTTTTGGGAATAAAGAGGGACTTTATCGAACAAAACAAACATTTATTGTGTAACAGGGACTCTTGTGACTGCAACCAGATGAAGATCATAAAAGGTAAGTGATTAATTTTATTGCTATTTCTGACTATTTCGTGACTCCTCTACTTGGCTTGGAAATGTTTGTATGCTTTTGTAAGCAGTGCGCTGTCCTCAGATAACCGCATGGTGTGCTTTCGCCTTAAAGCCTTTTTGAAATCTGACACAGCGGATGGATTAACACGAAGTTCATCTTTAAGCCGATGTATAACACTTGTATTTTTTGATGAATGTTTAACGTGAGTATTTCTGTATTTTGAATTTTGCGCTTTGCAATTTCACAGGATGTTATCGACGTGGGTAACCTTCATCACTGCGTGAAGACACAAAGGATATTGTACTTTTGGCAAGACTAAAGGCACCTGTTGCACTAAAACATTTACTATCAGCATCTGATGTATATTATCCTAATGACTACCTACAGTATTTGCATTAGCCCAGTCATTCTGAAACAACATCAGTAAGTTGTGGTGAATCTCGATAGCTAGATTACTTATGGGTGCAGTGAACGTCAATAGGTACATGCACAAGAAACTCTGCAATGATAATGTGGTCCTGTATGACTCAGTTGTTAGAGCAAGGCTCTTGCACCGCCTGAGTTGTGGGTTCAATTCATGGGGCCACCAATGAGTAAAATATATGCACGCATGACTGTAAAGTCACTTTAGATGAAAGCGTTTTCTAAATGGCAGATAGAGTATAATAACGATCTGCTACTATGTCTAACAGGCTCAGGGGGAAATCTCTGCATGAAACATTTAATGAATCTCTTAATGTTCTTTTACCCATAAAGCCAATCAAATATTAACAGCAGAAAGACAAGCTTCCTCTCCATCCACCTGCCTGCCGGAAAACACCTTGGGGAAAAAACATTTCAGAAGCCAGAACCAAGGCAGGTGACAAAGAGAGAAAGAAGAATTTGCCTAACTGATTCTGAAGGAGTGCTGCACTGTAGGTGGAGAGGAAGTTCCGGAATGAAAAGAGTTTCAGGGCACATCATATCTATTGATATTCTTATTGTGTTTCTGTACCCTGTGGAATGCAGATCTCCAAAGTGTGTGTGTGTGCTTCCCAAATGGGACCCTGTTTCTTATAGAGTGCACTATTGGCCCTGGTCAAAAGTAGTGCACTAAATACGGAATGGGATTCCATTTTGGACACATGCTTTATTAATTTGATTCACCTCTTCAGCCTATGATGTTGCTAACGAGATACAGTGGCTTGTGAAAGCATTCACCCCCCTTGGCATTTTTCCTATTTTGTTGCCTTACAACCTGGAATTAAAATGGATTTTCTTGGGAGGGGTTGTATCATTTGATTTACACAACATGCCTACCACTTTGAAGATGCAAAATATATTTTTTTGTGGAAATAATACAAATAAACAGAAAACTTGAGCGTGCATAACTATTCAACCCCCCAAAGTCAATACTTTGTAGAGCAAATACAGCTGCAAGTCTCTTTGGACATGTCTCTATAAACTTGGCAAATCTAGCCACTGGTATTTGTTTTTGACTAGGCCATTCCAAGATATTTAAATGTTTCCCCTTAAGCCACTCAAGTGTCGCTTTAGCAGTAGGTTTAGGGTCACAGTCCTGCTGGAAGGTGAACCTCCGTCCCAGTCTCAAATGTCTGGAAGACTGAAAACGGTTTCCCGCAAAGAATATCCCTATATTTAGTGCCATCCATCATTCCTTCAATTCTGACCAGTTTCCCAGTCCCTGCCAATGAAAAAACATCCCCACAGCATGATGCTACCCCCACCATGAGGTTCTCGGGATGATTAGAGTTGTTTGTTTTGCGCCTTGGTCAAAAATCTCAATTTTAGTCTCATCAGACCTTCTTCCAAATGTTTCGGGAGTCTCCCACTTGCCTTTTGGTGAACACCAAACGTGTTTGCTTATTTTTTTCGTAAAGCAAAGCTTTTTTCTGGCCACTCTTCCGCAAAGCCCAGCTCTGTGGAGTGTATGGCTTAAAGTGGTCCTATGGAGAGATACTCCAATCTCCGTTGTGGAGCTTTGCTGCTCCTACAGGGATATATTTGGTATCTTCGCTGCCTCTCTGATTAATGCCCTCCTTGCCTGTGAGTTTTGGTGGGCAGCCCTCTCTTGGTAGGTTTGTTGTGATGCCATATTCTTTCCATTTTTTTAATAATGGATTTAATGGTGCTCTGTGGGATGTTCTTTATAACCCAACCCTGATCTGTTCTACTCCACAACTTTGTTCCTGACCTGTTTGGAGAGCTCCTTGGTCTTCATGGTGCCCCTTGCTTTGTGATGTTGCAGACTCTGGGGCCTTTAAGAACAAGGGTATATATTTACCAGTACTATTTAAATTTGATTAGGTCAGTTAAGAACAAATTCTTATTTTCAATGACTAGTCCAAAACTCTAACCACTAGGCTACCTGCCAATATACTGAGATCATGTGACAGATCATGTGACACTTACATTTCACACAGGTGAAACAGGTTTAACTAATTATGTGACTTCTGAAGGTAATTGGTTGCATCTTATTTCGGGGCTTCATAACAAAGAGGGTGAATACGCACCACTTATCCGTTTTTAAAAAATTTGAATTTTTAAAACAAGTTGTTTGTCCATTACATGAAATCCCCCCCCCCAAAAAAATCCATTTAAATTACAGGTTGTATTGCAACAAAACAGGAAAAACGCCAAGGTAGGTGGATAAATCTCTATCTCTCACTCACACACACACATATCAAAATTGGATTTGTTTTCAACTTCTTTGTGGGTCTGAGTAATCTGAAGGAAATATGTGTCTCTAATATTGTCATTGCATTTGGCAGCAGGTGGGTTAGTCACAGCGGTCAGATATTCTGCCACTGTGTACTCTCTGTTTAGGGCAAAATAGCAATCTAGTTTGCTCTGTTTTCTCATTGATTCTTTCCAATGTAATTATCTCAGACTGGCCATGAGAATGATGAGTGTTGGATGGATGGCTGGTTGGGTTTTGCCATGTTCTACAGAACATTGAGTTCTCACATGAGTCTCCTGTGTTGTGTCCAAACATGGGTCTCCTGTGTTGTGTCCAAACATGGGTCTCCTGTGTTGTGTCCAAACATGGGTCTCCTGTGTTGTGTCCAAACATGGGTCTCCTGTAGTGTGTCCAAACATGGGTCTCCTGTGGTGTGTCCAAACATGGGTCTCCTGTGGTGTGTCCAAACATGGGTCTCCTGTGGTGTGTCCAAACATGGGTCTCCTGTGGTGTGTCCAAACATGGGTCTCCTGTGGTGTGTCCAAACATGGGTCTCCTGTGGTGTGTCCAAACATGGGTCTCCTGTGGTGTGTCCAAACATGGGTCTCCTGTGTTGTGTCCAAACATGGGTCTCCTGGGTTGTGTCCAAACATGGGTCTCCTGGGTTGTGTCCAAACATGGGTCTCCTGGGTTTTGTCCAAACATGGGTCTCCTGGGTTGTGTCCAAACATGGGTCTCCTGGGTTGTGTCCAAACATGGGTCTCCTGGGTTGTGTCCAAACATGGGTCTCCTGGGTTGTGTCCAAACATGGGTCTCCTGGGTTGTGTCCAAACATGGGTCTCCTGGGTTTTGTCCAAACATGGGTCTCCTGGGTTTTGTCCAAACATGGGTCTCCTGGGTTTTGTCCAAACATGGGTCTCCTGGGTTTTGTCCAAACATGGGTCTCCTGGGTTGTGTCCAAACATGGGTCTCCTGGGTTGTGTCCAAACATGGGTCTCCTGTGGTGTGTCCAAACATGGGTCTCCTGTGGTGTGTCCAAACATGGGTCTCCTGTGGTGTGTCCAAACATGGGTCTCCTGTGGTGTGTCCAAACATGGGTCTCCTGTAGTGTGTCCAAACATGGGTCTCCTGTAGTGTGTCCAAACATGGGTCTCCTGGGTTGTGTCCAAACATGGGTCTCCTGGGTTGTGTCCAAACATGGGTCTCCTGGGTTGTGTCCAAACATGGGTCTCCTGGGTTGTGTCCAAACATGGGTCTCCTGTGGTGTGTCCAAACGTGGGTCTCCTGTAGTGTGTCCAAACATGGGTCTCCTGTGGTGTGTCCAAACATGGGTCTCCTGTGGTGTGTCCAAACATGGGTCTCCTGTGGTGTGTCCAAACATGGGTCTCCTGGGTTGTGTCCAAACATGGGTCTCCTGTAGTGTGTCCAACCATGGTGAGTAAAGGAATGAGAATTCAAAGCAAAGGCTGCTTTACTACTGTGTGTGTGTGTGTGTGTGTCTGTGTGTGTGTGTGTCTGTGTGTGTGTGGAAAAACAATTCAGAAAGCACACGCCGTGTTAACAAAATGGCGGTACGTTCCAGTTTACTCTAGCCTTAGTTTAAACGGAGCACCAAGTATCTTGCTTACTCTGGAGTTTGGTGTTAATTACTCTCCAAATGCACTCAGCATGGAATATTGATGAGCTATTTATCTTCGGTGAGACACACGCTGAATATGATCATATGATTTGCTGTTTAGCTGAGGCAGTCAGTCAGTCAATCAAACAGGGCTCTGTGTTTAGCTGAGGTAGACAGTCAGACAGGCAGGGCTCTGTGTTTAGCTGAGGTAGTCAGTCAGACAGTCAGGGCTCTGTGTTTAGCTGAGGTAGACAGTCAGTCAGTCAGTCAGGGCTCTGTGTTTATCTGAGGTAGACAGCCAGTCAGACTGGGCTCTGTGTTTAGCTGAGGTAGACAGTCAGTCAGACAGGGCTCTGTGTTTAGCTGAGGTAGACAGTCAGTCAGACAGGGCTCTGTGTTTATCTGAGGTAGACAGTCAGTCAGACAGGGCTCTGTGTTTAGCTGAGGTAGACAGTCAGTCAGACAGGGCTCTGTGTTTATCTGAGGTAGACAGTCAGTCAGTCAGTCAGGGCTCTGTGTTTAGCTGAGGTAGACAGTCAGTCAGTCAGTCAGGGCTCTGTGTTTATCTGAGGTAGACAGCCAGTCAGACTGGGCTCTGTGTTTAGCTGAGGTAGACAGTCTGACAGGGCTCTGTGTTTAGCTGAGGTAGACAGTCAGTCAGACTGGGCTCTGTGTTTAGCTGAGGTAGACAGTCAGTCAGACTGGGCTCTGTGTTTAGCTGAGGTAGACAGTCAGTCAGAGAGGGCTCTGTGTTTAGCTGAGATAGACAGTCTGACAGAGCTCTGTGTTTATCTGAGGTAGACAGCCAGTCAGTCAGGGCTCTGTGTTTATCTGAGGTAGACAGTCAGACAGGGCTTTATGTTTAGCTGAGGTAGACAGTCTGACAGGGCTCTGTGCTCTGTCAGGACCTACTGCATTATATAAATGTTCACCTCTGCGTCATAGCGATTGATTCCCTGCTTCTCCAGTCATTACACAGTATGTTAGCTAGCTTGCTTTGCCCATCACATTCACTGGTCGTTGAATAGAAACCATCAGAAAAAAAACAATGGAGAAACTCACATTTAACTTGTCGTTTCTTTCAACACAAAGAGGAAGTTATCCATTGAGGGACTTATCTTCTACTCCAGTCTGTCTTTTGAAGTCAGACCAGCTCGGACCAGTTCATAACTATTGTTATTTTCCTATTTTCACCAAGCTAGGTGTAGGCCTGCTGTGAGACTGAGACCTATTGACAAACATACTATACATTCTGAAGACGCTGTTGTCAAATCAGCCACTCTAACACTATTTCATTTGTTTCTAAGCAATATGCAAGTTACTATTGGGGGAATGATTATGGAAGTGTTCTATTGGAGGAATGATTATGGAAGTGTTCTATTGGGGAAATGATTATGGAAGTGTTCTATTGGAGGAATGATTATGGAAGTTACTATTGGAGGAATGATTCTGGAAGTGTTCTATTGGAGGAATGATTCTGGAAGTTACTATTGGAGGAATGATTATGGAAGTTACTATTGGAGGAATGATTATGGAAGTGTTCTATTGGGGGAATGATTCTGGAAGTGTTCTATTGGGGGAATGATTATGGAAATGTTCTATTGGGGGAATGATTCTGGAAGTGTTCTATTGGGGGAATGATTCTGGAAGTGTTCTATTGGGGGAATGATTCTGGAAGTGTTCTATTGGGGGAATGATTCTGGAAGTGTTCTATTGAGGGAATGATTATGGAAGTGTTCTCTTGGGGGAATGATAATGGAAGTGTACTGTCATGACGTTGGCCTGAGGGGGAGGTTTATGACCCCCATAAATACCTTTCCTCTTTTTCCTCTCTCTACTCTACCGATGTGACTATTGAAAATATCTTTGTTAACATTGAGAGAGAGTCTGGTGACATCAGAAAATGGGAAATGGAACCATATTTCGGAAATCCAACCAGTTGAAAATATGCTTTGGGTCTTAATGAATATGAAGTCAGTTCAGTTGGTGTCTGAGACATGATTACTGATGATAGGACGACATAAACTGTATCTTGGAAAGTCTACACATTCTAGTTATCAGATTCACATGGAATTGTTATGCAATTTAAATGTTTAAATATGAAACTATTTGTGAAAAGATTAAATGTAATTCTAGCTTCTTAATGAGAGAATGGTTTGCCATAGAGTAAACTCTGCCATCTCAGTGGCCCCGCCCATGTGAACAGACAGTGGTTGTAAAATCTGCCAACTCAGTGGCCCCGCCCATGTGAACAGACAGTGGTTGTAAACTCTGTCAACTCAGTGACCCCGCCCATGTGAACAGACAGTGGTTGTAAACTCTGCCAACTTAGTGACCCCGCCCATGTGAACAGACAGTGGTTGTAAACTATGAAACACAGCTCCTTTGACAAAAATGTAACTTCCTGTTCAAAGGAAGTGAGGACTTACCATCCCCGCGTTGAAAGGACAAAGACCACCTACAGAACTAAGCCAACCTCAGCAAACACCTAACGAAATTGACATTGAATTGACGACCTACGCCGGAAGGATGATTTTCGACGATACCAGCCAGAATATAGCATGAGCTTAAAAGTTTGGCAACTTGGTTTGAACTTTGAACTCTTATTCACTCCCGAATTGATACCTCCTAGCCGTTGAGTTAGCAGCAGTCGCTGTAAACGTGGGCTAGGAAAGGAAGGACGACGTATCCAGTCTTACACACACACAACGATACTACAAAGTAGCGGTTCTACCACCAGACATTCTTCAAAGGACAACCAGGCCTACCATCTACGACCAATCTACCGAGTTGCAGCTCAGAGTAAATATTTATTGCATTTTCCTTTTTCAAATGATTCTGTATTTACAATAGCATAGCTTCTCCCTTTGTTACTCAGTCTTCCTGCTCTTTCACTCAAGCCCAACCCCCCCCCCCCCCTCTTTGTGTAACCAGCTGTCATATCTGTTCTGTCCGCTAGGCATGTTTTCCTTCATGACATAAGTTGTAATCAATGTATGATACATTCTGTGTATATGTAATTCTGTGTGATTATTTAGGTATTTTATTTAGGTATTTAGTAAATAAATGATTAAACCAAATGTTGTATTGCTGATTCAACTTCTTAGCCAGGGTTCGTGAAGATAACCAAGAATTTACAACTTTAGGATGAGACTGAAATAAGTTGACGATTAAATATTGACTGCTACTGATGTAAAAGATTACTAGGTCTTTAAGAGTTTATTCGGAAGATAACAGCTCTGTAAACATTATTTCGTGGTGCCCCGACTTTCTAGTTAATTATCTACCTGATTAGCTTAATCAGGTAACTTTAATTACAGAGAAATGATTTTATAGAACAGCATGTCACATCACTTAATCCGGCATAAACAAAGACACCACAGTACTATACTCTGGAGGGGCTTTCTCCACAGATTGGAGAATTATTCCACCATTAAAGGGGAAATCTGTAGTTGCTACATACATTTTTGGAATTAATGATATCTTGATTTTTTAAGACTATAACTTATAAATGCCTCATGAGCTTAGTTCAACTGTTTTACCCCATCAGAACTGAAAATATAATGCTTGTTTTACTCCACTGTTTAGGTTTACCTTATTTACAAACAAATACTATACAGGCTTAAACTATAATGTTGATATCATGAAGTGTCAGTCCTTGCATCCATAGTTGTCTAATTTGTGAGGTGGTTACAGTTCTCCAGCCCTATCCCTCTTTTTTTTTTTACCGAAACAGGAGCGGGGAAACTACTTTGTTATTGTTTCAACTTGCGGATCACCCCATTAAGTAACTGTCAGAGTGGATAACTTCCATCTGAGGGTTGACTTCAAAAGAATGGCCTTCAAAAGAACTCAGAACACTTCTTAGAAAGCAACAACACTGACTCAATACTAACTAGCTCTTTCAGGACAACTGACACAATACTTACTAGCTCCTTCAGGACAACTGACTCAATACTAACTAGCTCGTTCAGGACAACTGACTCAATACTAACTAGCTCGTTCAGGACAACTGACTCAATACTATCTAGCTCCTTCAGGACAACTGACTCAATACTAACTTGCTCCTTGTTATAATACTGTATATCCCCCTGGATCTCCTGAAAGAGAATCATTCAGCAATGCAGTACGAACATAGGTGGTAGGAGGCTTACAATCTCTCTCAATTGAGATGTTTGTGTTGTGATGTATTGGGAGGTTAGAGTGTTTGTCTTCAGGTCAAAGGGCCAGGGTTAGCAGCGCACTAGGAATGTAATGCTTCTCACCTCATTTCATTAGCCCTGGTCCGAGATCAGTTTCTAATCGAACACGGTGTTGCAAAGAGAGCAGAAACAGCCAGGTAAACACAATTGAATGACAGCAGCAGTACGCGACGACCACCTGCTTTTAAACAGTATCTTTACAAATACACAAGTAGTTGGAGCCTGGGCAGGAAAAAACTCCATTGGTCCCCGATGACTGAAAAGTATTTCTTCACTTCCTTGTTGCCATGTCAACAACAAAGAAGACCCTATCATTCAAACTTGTCTTTTCTTACAATCACTTATTCTTCGCTGGGAAACATGTACTTACTAGGACTGTGGAATGTGGTGGTCTCACCTAGCTATCTTAAATTGAATGAACTAACTCTAACCCTAACCCTAACCCTTACTAGGACTGTGGAATGTGGTGGTCTCACCTAGCTATCTTAAATTGAATGAACTAACTCTAAGTGGCTCTGGATTAAAGTGACTGCTATATGACTAACATGTCATTGGAAATGTCTGCTATTATGTTAATATATACAAACACCAACTAAAGGGACATTACCAGAAACAGTGTGTGAATCACCAGCATCATGTTAATGGTTATAAACACCAACTAAAGGGACATTCCCATTAACAGCAGCACATTAATGAATTCTCCAGACAGACAGTGTCATCATGTTACCTCATCAACATAGCAGGTATCTAGTAGTAGGGTCATGTTACCTCATCAACATAGCAGGTATCTAGTAGGGTCATCATGTTACCTCATCAACATAGCAGGTATCTAGTAGTGTCATCATGTTACCTCATCAACATAGCAGGTATCTATAGCGTAGTGTCATTATGTTACCTCATCAACATAGCAGGTATCTAGTGCTGTCATTATGTTACCTCATCAACATAGCAGGTATATAGTAGTGTCGTCATGTTACCTCATCCACATAGCAGGTATCTAGAAGTAGGGTCATGTTACCTCATCAACATAGCAGGTATCTAGTAGGGTCATCATGTTACCTCATCAACATAGCAGGTATCTAGTAGTGTCATCATGTTACCTCATCCACATAGCAGGTATCTAGTAGTAGTGTCATCATGTTACCTCATCAGCATAGTGTCACGTCTCTCCTCCTTCACCCTTAGCAAGCGTGCAGAATGTCATTCACATATTATCTTCAGCCTATTAGCATGGCACGCTAGAGCAATTCCGCCACGCTTCCTGATTAACCTATGGGTTTCACTGGTGCAATAATCTCTTTCCTTTCTTTCAGCCAATGGGAGGAAATCTAGGGGACGTCAACTCAAACCACCAACTGACTTCCCTTTGTGCTCTATTTAGGGAACAGGGTGCTGGTCCCTAACCCTAACCCTAACCCTATTTAGGGAACAGGGTGCTGGTCCCGAACCCTAACCCTAACCCTATTTAGGGAACAGGGTGCTGTTTGGGTCACAGAGAGAGTCTGTTTAGACGTTTCCAGGGTCTTGACTGTGTTGTATAGATGATCAGAGAGTCTGTGAAGGGGATTCCAGGGTATTAACTATGTTGTATGGATGATCAGAGAGTCTGTGAAGGGGATTCCAGGGTATTAACTATGTTGTATGGATGATCAGAGAGTCTGTGAAGGGGATTCCAGGGTATTAACTATGTTGTATGGATGATCAGAGAGTCTGTGAAGGGCTTTCCAGGGAATTAAATATGTTGTATGGATGATCAGAGAGTCTGTGAAGGGGATTCCAGGGTATTAACTATGTTGTATGGATGATCAGAGAGTCTGTGAAGGGCTTTCCAGGGAATTAAATATGTTGTATGGATGATCAGAGAGTCTGTGAATGGGATTCCAGGGTATTAACTATGTTGTATGGATGATCAGAGAGTCTGTGAAGGGGATTCCAGGGTATTAACTATGTTGTAAAGATGATCAGAGAATCTGTTTAGAAGTTTCCAGGGTCTTGACTATGTTGTATAGATGATCAGAGAGTCTGTTTATACGTTTCCAGGGTCTTGAGTGTGTTTTATAGATGATCAGTGTTTTATGGATGATCAGAGAGTCTGTTTAGACTTTTTCAGGGTCTTGACTATGTTGTAAAGATGATCAGAGAGTCTATGAAGGGGATTCCAGGGTATTAACTATGTTGTAAAGATGATCAGAGAGTCTGTGAAGGGGATTCCAGGGTATTAACTATGTTGTATAGATGATCAGAGAGTCTGTGAAGGGGATTCCAGGGTCTTAACTATGTTGTATAGATGATCAGAGAGTCTGTGAAGGGGATTCCAGGGTATTAACTATGTTGTATAGATGATCAGAGAGTCTGTGAAGGGGATTCCAGGGTATTAACTATGTTGTTTAGATGATCAGAGAGTCTGTGAAGGGGATTCCAGGGTATTAACTATGTTGTTTAGATGATCAGAGAGTCTGTGAAGGGGGTTCCAGGGTCTTGACTATGTTGTATAGAGGATGATCAGAGAGCTGATAGTCAGCACAGCGTGGAAGATACCACACACCCTCTCATGTACCAAGACTGGGGATACTTTGCAGATGTGACTACACACACACACACACACACAGACACACACAAACATATGGTATAGACACACACACACACATACGGTATACACACACACACATGCGCGCACACACACACACATACGGTATATACACACACACACACACACACATACACAGACACACACAAACATACGGTATAGACACACACACAAACATACGGTATAGACACACACACACACATACGGTATACACACACACACATGCGCGCACACACACACACATACGGTATATACACACACACACACACACACACACACACACACACGGTATACACACACACGGTATACACACACACACACACACACACACACACACACACACACACACACACACTATATATCACAATACGGCTTTAAACAGGAACAGAGAGGTTGATTAGTCCTCTTGAACAAACAGTACTGCATTCATTTCCCCCCGAAGAAACCAAACTGTTATAAGTCTAATCGAAACATATATATTACATTGACCTCATGTGGTGTTATTTATCTGAAAAGTGATTTGGGTTTGTTACGGGATCTCTCTTTTCTTCTTGATGAAACAGCAATTCTGTAAATAAGTAGATACATTTTGTATTACATTCCCATATATTTGCCTCAGTGAATTTGCCTCTAAAGTCAAATAAACTCAAGTCTTTAATTGTTAGTCTATGGATGTCTATAATCTGGGGGTTAAACCAGTGCTATGTGACTGCAGGCTTTAATCTGGGGGTTAAACCAGTGCTATGTGACTACAGGCTGTAATCTGGGGGTGAAATCAGTGCTATGTGACTACAGGCTGTAATCTGGGGGTGAAACCAGTGCTATGTGACTACAGGCTGTAATCTGGGGGTGAAATCAGTGCTATGTGACTACAGGCTGTAATCTGGGGGTGAAACCAGTGCTATGTGACTACAGGCTGTAATCTGGGGGTAAAACCAGTGGTATGTGACTACAGGCTGTAATCTGGGGGTGAAACCAGTGCTTTGTGACTACAGGATGTAATCTGGGGGTAAAACCAGTGGTATGTGACTACAGGCTGTAATCTGTGGGTGAAACCAGTGCTATGTGACTACAGGCTGTAATCTGAGGGTAAAACCAGTGGTATGTGACTACAGGCTGTAATCTGTGAGTGAAACCAGTGCTGTGTGACTACAGGCTGTAATCTGGGGGCGAAATCAGTGGTATGTGACTACAGGCTCTAATCTGGGGTTAAAACCAGTGGTATGTGACTACAGGCTGTAATATGGGGGTGAAACCAGTGCTATGTGACTACAGTGCAATGATGTTGACCAGAGCCCTGGGCAACAGTAGTTCACTACATAGGGAATAGGGTGCCCTTTGGGACACAGACCCTGGTATTCATAGGAGCCTATTGTTTTAGGTTGGAAATGATTTAAACGGAGTAGAGAGGAGGCTGAGGAGGCTCGTCTGGGCCGGGGGAGAGAGGAGGCTCGTCTGGGCCGGGGGAGAGAGGAGGCTCGTCTGGGCCGGGGGAGAGAGGAGGCTCGTCTGGGCCGGGGGAGAGAGGAGGCTCGTCTGGGCCGGGGGAGAGAGGAGGCTCGTCTGGGCCGGGGGGGAGAGAGGAGGCTCGTCTGGGCCGGGGGAGAGAGGAGGCTCGTCTGGGCCGGGGGAGAGAGGAGGCTCGTCTGGGCCGGGGGAGAGAGGAGGCTCGTCTGGGCCGGGGGAGAGAGGAGGCTCGTCTGGGCCGGGGGGGAGAGAGGAGGCCCGTCTGGGCCGGGGGGGAGAGAGGAGGCTCGTCTGGGCCGGGGGGGAGAGAGGAGGCTCGTCTGGGCCGGGGGGGAGAGAGGAGGCTCGTCTGGGCCGGGGGGGAGAGAGGAGGCTCGTCTGGGCCGGGGGGGAGAGAGGAGGCTCGTCTGGGCCGGGGGGAGAGAGAGGAGGCTCGTCTGGGCCGGGGGGAGAGAGGAGGCTCGTCTGGGCCCGGGGGAGAGAGGAGGCTCGTCTGGGCCCGGGGGAGAGAGGAGGCTCGTCTGGGCCCGGGGGAGATTTATAAAAAGAAAACAATATCTAGAATGTTTTTCTATCTGTGTCTGCTGCTATAGTGAAACATAACCCAGGGGTCTCCTGGGTAAGCAGGCAGGAAGCTCAGACATGCCGCGCGCGCGCGCGCGCACACACACACACACACACGGAATATTTTTGAATAAGACCTTATTTCCTCTTTGGATGACAAACATACAGTGAATAGTTTGGATGAAAACCTTGCCACACAACACTGGAAAGTAAAAATCTAACGAGCTAACACTCAACCGTGTGTTTGATCATGACTTCTTAATGGGAAGTTACTTAAATCAATATTTTAACGTGAGATTCAAATCTACTCTTTTGTTGAGGCTTTGCAGTTTCGTGTCAAAATACCACAAGCGTCTCATCCATGTCTCATCCATGTCTCATCCATGTCTCATCCATGTCCCACCCATGTCTCATCCATGTCTCATCCATGTCTCATCCATGTCCCATCCATGTCCCATCCATGTCTCATCCATGTCCCATCCATGTCTCATCCATGTCTCATCCATGTCTCATCCACACATACAGAGAATATAAACGTGCCCTGATCTCCAAATCCTTCTAAAGAGTTGGAATACCTCCATGATGTTAAAACACTGTTCACCATGCAATTCTCTGCCTAATTGGACTGTTTGTGTTCCTGTGGAGAGTGCAATAGATTGTGTTGGAATCTCTCTGGAAGAGAAGAGAGGAGAGTGTTTGGGCAAATCCTGGTCCAGGTCCTCCTGATAGCCTCATCAATCATCCCACCTGATCTGAAACTCCCTGGAAGAGAAGAGAGGAGAGTGTTTGGCCTAGCCCTGGTCCAGGTCCTCCTGATAGCCTCATCAATCAACCCACCCGGATAGGCCAGTTCCTCTACTTCCACACTCCACCACATGGGCTGCATTTCAAATGGCACCCTATTTTCCTGTATAGTGCAATGATTTTGACCAGAGCCCTGGGCAACAGTAGTTCACTACATAGGGAATAGGGTGCCCATTTGGGACACAGCCCTGGTATTCATAGGAGCCTATTGTTTTAGGTTGGAAATTATTTTAAATGAACTCCAGTCTGTGTAGACTTCCTCACGCTATCTTCAGCCCCAAAAGAGACAAGGCTTTACACTCCTGTTCATCATGGAGACTTCTAGAGGGAGAATGTTGGACTCAGTCATTTGTTATGAGAGTTGTGATTGCTGAACAGGAATAATAGCCTTCCGTTGGGCTTTGACTGCAATGGCTTTAGGTGATTGTTAAATAATGAGAATTAGAGCCACTCAGTAAAGTAAATCCTGTTTAGGGCTCGACTATATCCCTTCTTCTTGTTTTTCTCGATGGGTGGTTATATATAAGATATATATAAAAACACAGGGAAAAAGCTATACAGAGGTACAGGATCCACAGAGGTACAGGATCCACAGAGGTACAGGATCCACAGAGGTACAGGATCCACAGGGGTACAGGATCCACAGGGGTACAGGATCCACAGGGGTACAGGATCCACAGAGGTACAGGATCCACAGAGGTACAGGATCCACAGAGGTACAGGATCCACAGGGGTACAGGATCCACAGAGGTACAGGATCCACAGAGGTACAGGATCCACAGGGGTACAGGATCCACAGAGGTACAGGGGTACAGGATCCACAGAGGTACAGGGGTACAGGATCCACAGGGGTACAGGATCCACAGAGGTACAGGATCCACAGAGGTACAGGATCCACAGGGGTACAGGATCCACAGGATCCACAGGGGTACAGGATCCACAGGATCCACAGGGGTACAGGATCCACAGGGGTACAGGATCCACAGGGGTACAGGATCCACAGGGGTACAGGATCCACAGGGGTACAGGATCCACAGGGGTACAGGATCCACAGGGGTACAGGATCCACAGGGGTACAGGATCCACAGGGGTACAGGATCCACAGAGGTACAGGATCCACAGAGGTACAGGATCCACAGGGGTACAGGATCCACAGGGGTACAGGATCCACAGAGGTACAGGATCCACAGAGGTACAGGATCCACAGAGGTACAGGGGTCCACGGAGCAGGACTGAAGTACCAGGGTATCTTGCTATATGAAAGCAGCGTGTTTTGTCCCGGCGGGGACAGACATTCCAGAGCCGTACTGCAAGGTCGGTCGTACGCTGATACATTTAAGCACACAGTTGCAAAGTACGGCCCTCGGGAGGTCCTCAATTATTAAATGGCACAAATCTCTAACTCTCCTTATCACTGAGGTTCCCTGTGCTTGTGTCCCAAATGTTACCCTATTCTCTATAGGACAGTAGTGCACTACATTTGAGGGTGATATTTGGGCTCCATCCCGTAATTGTTAGCTCGGGGAAACGCTGAGGCTGGACAAAAGCCTGGCGCAGGCTGAATCTCCACCATTGTGGGAGAGCTATTGGAGAGGAGTGCTGCAAGGTATTGACCGGTAACAATGCACCATCCCACAATACCAGTATGGAGAATTATCCCCCACCTGACAAGAGCTTGGCCAAGCAGTTTCCATTTCATCATGACAAAAAAAAAGTAGTTCTCTTTTCAACCTGTTGAATTGGAAAACCTGTCACCAAGTGTCATACTTGGTTATATATATATATATATATATATATATATATATATATATATATATACACCCACACACACACATTCACACACACACACACACACATACATACACATACATACACATACATACATACATACATACATACATACATACATACATACATACATACATACATACACATACATACATACATACACAGAAGAAGAAGGAAAAGGAAAACAAAGCGACATCCATTGCCATTGGATGTTGATTGTTTCAGTGGACGGGCTGTGATTGGTCCACACTCAGCAAGATGTTGCAGGAAGGTTTACTTCACTTGATGTTTGTATTTATTTATTTGTTTCCTGCGTCAGGATGGTGTTAGATCTTTCATTGGCCAGTATTCCTCACCCCCTCTGTTTCAGGCTCTCTGCAGCTTTCCCCCTGATCCACCATCTCCCCACTGATCCACCATCTCCCCCCTGATCCACCATCTCCCCCCTGATCCACCATCTCCCCCCTGATCCACCATCTCCCCCCTGATCCACCATCTCCCCCCTGATCCACCATCTCTCCCCTGATCCACCATCTCCCCACTGATCCACCATCTCCCCCCTGATCCACCATCTCCCCCCTGATCCACCATCTCCCCCCTGATCCACCATCTCCCCAAACCAACAAAACACGGGGCTTGTTTCAGGCTCTCTGCTGCTTTCCCCCTGATCCACCATCTCCCCCCTGATCCACCATCTCCCACCTGATCCACCATCTCCCCAAACCAACCAAACACGGGGCTTGTTGCTCGCTTCAGAATCATTACAATCATTCGTCACCTTTATCACCGTTGGGCTGCCTTTACAGCATTGTGATTGGCTTGGCCCGGGAGTTTGTGTTTGTACAAATTCTGAAAGGCTGCATCCCTATGTAGTGCACTAGATTTGACCAGACCCATATGGGCTTTGTTTAAAAGTAGTGCACTGTATAAGTAGTATGATACCATTTGGGACAATACCAAAGTGTTTACGGTTTAACATTGTGGTAGTGATGAGGTGTGGGAGGGAGAGGAGCTTTATGGGTTTAACATTGCGGTAGTGATGAGGTATGGGAGGGAGGGGTGCTTTATGGGTTTAACATTGCGGTAGTGATGAGGCATGGGAGGGAGGGGTGCTTTATGGGTTTATTCCAGTTCATTGCCTAAGAAGAGTCAGAGAGGATTACTACTGCACTCTGACTACATATGCCTACTGCACTCTGACCACAGATTACTACTGCACTCTGACCACAGATTACTACTGCACTCTGACCACAGATTACTACTGCACTCTAACCACAGATTACTACAGCACTCTGACCAACAGATTACTACTGCACTCTGACTACAGATGCCTACTGCACTCTGACCACAGATTACTACTGCACTCTAACCACAGATTACTACTGCACTCTGACCACAGATTACTACTGCACTCTGACCACAGATTACTACTGCACTCTGACTACAGATTACTACTGCACTCTGACCACAGATTACTACTGCACTCTAACCACAGATTACTACTGCACTCTGACCACAGATTACTACTGCACTCTAATCACAGCTGTCAGTACTGTATGCCCACTGCGACCTGCCTTTGCTGGCCTGGATCTGTGCTGGACTGGGTCTGTGCTAAACTGAGTTTGGTCTGTGCTGGGCTGAGCTGGGTCTGTGCTGGTCTGTGTCTGTGTTGGGTCGTGTCTGTGTTGGGTCTGTGCTGGACTGGGTCTGTGCTGGGCTGAGCTGGGCTGGATCTGTAATGGGCTGCATCGGTGTTGGGCTAGGTCTGTGCTGGGCTGAGTTGGGACTGGGCTGGGTCTCTGTTGGGCTGAGCTCGGTCTGTGTTGGGCTGAGCTGGGTCTGTGCTTGTTTTGTGCTTGGTCCGTGTTGGGCTGAGCTGGGTCTGTGTTGGGCTGAGCTGGGTCTGTGCTGGGTAGAGCTGAGCTGGGACTTTGCTGGGTTTAGCTAAACTGGGTCTGTGCTTGGCTCAGCTGAGCTGGGTCTGAGCTGAGCTGGGTCTGTGCTGAGCTGGGTCTGTGCTGGTCTGAGTCTAGAGACGTACAGTGCCTTGGGAAAGTTTTCAGACCCCTTGACTATTTCCGCATTTTGTTACCTTACAGCATTATTCTAAAATTGATTATATGTTATTTTACTTTATCAATCAACACACAATAACCCCTAATGACAAAGCAAAAACAGGTTGACATTTTTGCTAATTTATAAAAAATTCAAAAATACAACATTTCTATAAGTTTTCAGACCCTTTAATCTGTACTGTGTTGAAGCACTTTTGGCAGTGTTTACAACCTCACGTCTTCTTGGGTATGACGCAACAAGCTTGGCACACCTGTATTTGGGGAGTTTCTCCCATTCTTCTCTGCAGATCCTCTCGCCTCTGTCAGGTTGTATGGGGAGTGTCGCTGCACAGCTATTCTCAGGTCTCTCCAGAGTTGTTCAATCGGATTCAAGTCCAGGCTCTGGCTGGGACACTCAGGACATTCAGAGACTTGTCTGAAACCACTCCTGCATCGTCTTGGCTGTGTGCTTAGGGTCGTTGTCCTGTTGGAAGGTGAACCTTCGCCGAGTCTGAGGTCCTGAGCTGTGATGCTTGGCATTCAGGCCAAAGAGTTCAATCTTCGTTTCAGCTTTGTTTCATCAGACCATCTTGTTTCTCATGGTCTGAGAGTCTTTAGGTGCCTTTTGGCAAACCAAGCGGTCTGTCATGTGCCTTTTACTGATGAGTGGCTTCCGTCTGGCCACTCTGACAAAAAGGCCTGATTGATGGACTGCTGCAGAGATGGTTGTCCTTCTGGAAGTTTCTCCCATCTCCACAGTGGAACTCTAGAGCTCTGTCAGAGTTACCATCTGGTTCTTGGTCACCTCCCTGACCAAGGCCATTCTCCCTTGATCGCTTAGTTTGACCAGGCAGCCAGCTCTAGGAAGAGTCTTGGTGGTTCCAAATTCTTCCATTTAAAAATGGAGGCCACTGTGTTCTTGGGGATTTTCAATGCTGCAGACATTTTTTGGTACCCTTCCCCAGATCTGTGCCTCGACACAATCCTGTCTCGGAGCTCTACGGACAATTCCTTCGACCTCATGGCTTGGTTTTTGCTCTGACATGCACTGTCAACTGTGGGACCTTATATAGACAGGTGTGTACCTTTCCAAATCATGTCCAATTAGTTGAATTTACCACAGATCGAATCCAATGAAGTTGTAGAAACATCTCAAGGATGATCAATGATCAATGGAAACAGGATGCACCTGAGATCAATTTCGAGTCTCATAGCAAGGTACAAATCGGTCGTTCTGCCCCTGAACAGGCAGTTAACCCACTGTTCCAAGGCCGTCATTGAAAATAAGAATTTGTTCTTAACTGACCTGTCTAGTTAAATAAAGGTAAAATATATATTTTTAAAAAGGGTCTGAAAAATGATGACTTATTTTTAATACATTTGCAAACATTCTAAAAACCTGTGTTTGCTTTGTCATTATGGGGTATTGTGATGTCATTATGGGGTATCGTGATGTCATTATGGGGTATTGTGTGTAGATTGCTGAGGATGTTTTATTTATTTAATCCATCTCAGAATAAGGCTGTAACGTAACTGAATGTGGAAAAAGTCAAGGGGTCTGAATACTTTCTGAATGCAGTGTATCATGCAGGGCCTCTATACACACACACACACACACACACACACACACACACACACACAACCAGTGCAGTAATTTCAGGTCACTGTATTAGGATAAAACTAGGCCCCTTAATTAAAATAAGGCTTGTTAAACAATGGCATCTTAATTGTTAACAAATTCACATAGGATCACACTTGGTTATTAATTAAATCCACAGGACAGAAAATGAATAAATGCAACAAACATGTTTCCGTTACTAGCAAACACAGTCATGGGTGGTACTGGTAACTCTAAAATTCACTCTGAAGGCACCCTGGGAAATATGCAAATAAAATGCAAATAAGCCCAACAGAAGGTCTAGTCGATTCCGGTCCTGGATTTGGATTCTGGTTCTTCAAAGTCTTCAGAGAAGCTAAGAGGGTTTCCATTGCTCTCAAGATCCTTATTTGGTTCCAGCACCTTATTTATTCATATAAAAATATATGTATTTTACCCCTTTTTTTGTGGTACCAATTGGTAGTTAGTCTTGTCTCATCGCTGCAACTCCCGTATGGACTCGGGAGAGGTGAAGGTCGAGAGCCGTGCGTCCTCTGCAACACAACCCAGCCAAGCCGCACTGCTTCTAGACACAACGCCCGCTTAAGCCGGAAGCCAGCCGCACCAATGTGTCAGAGGAAACACCGTACACCTGATGACTGTATCAGCGTGCACTGCGTCAGGCCCAGACATCCCTGCTGGCCCCATCCCTGTTGGCAAAACCCTCCCCTAACTTGGACGATGCTGGGCCAAATTGTTCGCCGCCCCATGGGTCTCCCGGTCACGGCCTGAACTCGAACCAGGATCTCTAGTGGCACAGCTGAAACATCTAGTGTTGTATATAAAATTATATTTCTATTCATTATCTGAATATCATTGAAAGACACTGTAAACTGATGACTTTCAAGCAGAGACAGGCGATACTGTTTCAGTTGACAAGTCACATAGAGAAGGTGATCTAGTACAGTATTCCATGAGGCAGAAATGGGATATAACACCATTCTCCGTTTTTTACAGTAGCCAACTGTTTTACAATATCCAGTGTATCTGATGATTTGTCCTACGTATGTACTGTATAAGGATAATAAAACCGTAAGATTGAAATATTTCAACATCCTTACCACCTGCCATTGGATATAAACTATATATATATATTTTAATTGCATGTCAAGTTAAGTTATAGTCAAGTACTGTATGGAAAATGGTATTTACCATCTACTGTGCTGCTCTTTCTATCCAGCACTATAGAACAGAACTATAGAACACTATAGAACACTATAGAACAGATCTATAGAACTATAGAACACTATAGAACAGAACTATAGAACACTATAGAACAGAACTATAGAACTATAGAACACTATAGAACAGAACTATAGAACTATAGAACACTATAGAACAGAACTATAGAACACTATAGAACAGAACTATAGAACACTATAGAACACTATAGAACAGAACTATAGAACTATAGAACACTATAGAACAGAACTATAGAACTATAGAACACTATAGAACAGAACTATAGAACTATAGAACACTATAGAACAGTGTATGTTGTATGTTTTGCTATCGGATTAAATGGTACATCATTATCTGATGTATTGGTGACTAAACAAAATGTTGTCGTGGTATTTCACAGAAAACATGGATTTTGCATGAATGTCTCGGTGGTGAAAGATGCGTGGAACCCCAATGAATTCACAATCAAACATAAGATACGGGGAATTCCACTTGTTAGCAGTTTAGAGTTTTGTACTTAGAGTTAAGAAAATATACAACTTATATCTGAAATATGAGCCAAAGTGAATGAAAAAAAAAAAATGTATGAGAATCCCCGTTAGATAGTGCTAAAGCAAAACAAAGGAGCAGATTGTGGACTTCAGGAAACAGCAGAGGGAGAACCCCCCCCCTATCCACATCGACGGGCCCGCAGTGGAGAAGATGGAAAGCTTCAAGTTCCTCGACGTTACACATCACTGACAATCTGAAATGGTCCACCCACACAGGCAGTGTGATGAAGAAGGGGCAACAGCGCCTCTTCAACCTCAGGTAGGCTGAAGAAATACGGCTTGGCCCCTAAGAACCTCACAAACTTTTACAGATGCACAATTGAGAGCATCCTGATGGGCTGTATCACCACCTGGTTTGGCAACTGCACCGCCCACAACCACAGGGCATTCCAGAAGGTGGTGCCCAACGCATTGCCAGGGGCAAACTACCTGCCCTCCAGGACACCTACACCACCCGATGTCACAGGAAGGCCAATAAGATCATCAAGGACAACAACCACCCGAGCCACTGCCTGTTCACCCCGCTATCGTCCAGAAGGCGAGGTCAGTACAGGTGCATCAAAGCTGGGACCGAGAGACTGAAAAACAGTTTCTATCTCAAGGCCATCAGACTGTTAAACAGCCACCACTAACACAGAGAGACTGAAAAACAGCTTCTATCTCAACTGTTAAACAGCCATCACTAGCCAGCTACCACCCGGTTACTCAACCCTGCACCTTAGAGGCTGCTGCCCCATATACTGTACATAGACATGGAATCACTGGTCACTTTAATAATGGAACACTGGTCACTTTAATAATGGAACACTGGTCACTTTAATAATGGAACACTGGTCACTCTAATAATGGAACACTGGTCACTTTAATAATGGAACACTGGTCACTCTAATAATGGAACACTGGTCACTTTAATAATGGAACACTGGTCACTTTAATAATGGAACACTGGTCACTCTAATAATGGAACACTGGTCACTTTAATAATGGAACACTAGTCACTTTAATAATGGAACACTAGCCACTTTAATAATGTTTACATACTGCTTTACTCATCTCATATGCATATACTGTATTCTATTCTACTGCATTTAGTCAATGCCACTCCGACATTTCTCGTCCTAATATTCATATATTTCCATTCTTTTACCTTTAGATTTGTGTGTATTGTTGTGAGATTGTTAGGTATGACTGCACTGTTGGAGCGAGAAACACAAGCATTTTCACAACACCCGCAATAACATCATCAAAACATGTGTATATGTGACCAATAAAATATGATTAGATTTGAAATAAATCAGCAACTACCTTTCCTACACAAAACAGGAAACACATAATACAGAATATTAGTAGATTAAAAAACAGCTCAACGACAGAACGTAATACGTTTAAGATAAGAACGCAAACACTTTAAAACAGGAGAGTTTCCCTTCGTTCTTTTCAACTGTAATTAAGGTGAATCGCTGTTTATGATTTCAACACTTAATCTGTGTGAAATGTAGTCTGCTCTCATTTGCTTTGCCACAACCCAGTTACACATTTTTATTTTATTATGATAGTATCGTGGCCGTTATTGATGCATTTAACCCCCTGAGGTTTTTTTAGACTGGAATGTGTCTCTCTCTGTTGCATGGAAGTCCTTTATCATGCTTCTGTAACACGGTGACGCTGTATCCAGAAACAACATTTAGCCTCGGGTCATTGCTTTCTACAAGTATTAGGTATTTTTTTTAAATGTTCAGTAGAATACTCTTCACCACAGAAACGGTTGTTATTTTTGAAGGTTGTTCCTATTGTGAGAGAACCCCAATCAGATCTCAATAGTATGACGTAAAGTAAGTACAGTAAGTCTTGTCTGAGCCAGAACGGGCAGGAAGGGGGAGGGAAAGGGGAGGGAAAGGGGAGAGAAAGGGGAGATAAAGGGGAGGGGAGGGAAGGGGGAGGAAAAGGGGAGGGAAAGGGGAGGGAGAGGGAAGGGGAGGAAGGGGGAGGGAAAGGGGAGGGAAAGGGGAGGATGCATCTGTGCAACCCAAATACCACCCTATTCCCTACGTAGTGCACTTTTTAGACCAGAGACCTTTTGGTCTTCGTCAATAGTAGTGCACTACAAAGGGAATAGTTTGTCATTTGGGATGCGGACTATAAGGCTCAAACAAAACAGCAGGATTAAAACACATGGTTGCAGGCGAATGAAACTAATATTTGCTTAAAATTTCTTACGAGCTGGACAAGAAAATGCTACAGTATGGACTCAATATGACAGTATAATACTATAGAACAACAGTTTACAGTCTGGACTCCAGGTATAATACTATAGAACAACAGTTTACAGTCTGGACTCCAGGTATAATACTATAGAACAACAGTTTACAGTCTGGACTCCTGGTATAATACTATAGAACAACAGTTTACAGTCTGGACTCCAGGTATAATACTATAGAACAACAGTTTACAGTCTGGACTCCAGGTATAATACTATAGAACAACAGTTTACAGTCTGGACTCCAGGTATAATACTATAGAACAACAGTTTACAGTCTGGACTCCTGGTATAATACTATAGAACAACAGTTTACAGTCTGGACTCCAGGTATAATACTATAGAACAACAGTTTACAGTCTGGACTCCAGGTATAATACTATAGAACAACAGTTTACAGTCTGGACTCCAGGTATAATACTATAGAACAACAGTTTACAGTATTTTATCTTTGTTTGAATACAGATCTTTTGTATGCATAAATTAAATATGTGGAAAGTTTTGCTTTAACCCACAGCATACCTTAGTGCCGAGCGAGAAACTACACTGAACAAAAATATCAATTAACGTGTTGGTCCCATGTTTCAAGAACTGAAATAAAATATCCCAGAAATATTTAATACTGACAAAAAGCGTATTTGTCTAAAATGTGCAGTTTTGTCAGACAACACACTACCACAGAAGTGTCAAGTTTTGAGGGAGCGTGCAATTGGTATGCTGACTGCAGGAATGTCTACCAGAGCTGTTGCCAGAGAATGGAATGTTAATTTCTCTGCCACATCCAGTGTCGTTTTAGAGAATTTGGCAGTACATCCAACTGGTCTCACAACCAGACCACGTGTAATGGCGTTGTGTTGGCGGAGCGGTTTGCTGATGTCAACGTTGTGAACAGAGTACCCCATGGTGTGGTTATGGTATGGGCAGGCATACACTTCAGTCAACAAACATCATTCTATTTTATCGATGGCAATTTGCGTGCACAGAGATACCGTGACGAGATCCTGAGGCTCATTGTGCCTGCCATTCATTCGCCGCCATCACCTCATGTTTCAGCATGAAAACGTGTAAGAGAAGAATTTACCCTGATTTGTTTGGTATTAATAGTTGATATTAATAGTTAACGATTGTATACTTAACTAATAGTAAGACATTTTGTGTTCTATTTATGCTGTGTTTCTGTAAAGGGATGGTTTTTACTCGCACTTCCTGCAGTTAGTCTGGACGTATGGTCAAGGGAAATGGGTTTTTGCTAGAGATTGTGACATTTGTTATAAATAATCTGAAAGCTGCCATTCCATAGACAAGATGTTGTGGTTGTAACCGAGAAAGAGAGAGAGAGAGCGTTTGGAAGAGTTTAGAACAATGCCTCAGTATTGTCTCACCTTCATCCTGGCATCTGGGAATCTAAGCCTGGGTAGGGTTAAGACACCCCCACCCCCCGGATAACAACAGGATGAACCCAGAGTGGCTTATGATGCCCCTTGGTCTGCATGGGAGGGGTGGAACCAGCCATGACTAAACACCTTTTATATTTCTTATATAAGATCTCTGGTTTACGTTATCAGGTTCGGCTGCTCGGCCGTACAGTCAAGAGTGCTGGGTTGACAGTTATTGATCATTGTTGCAGTAATTAATCAATATTAAATACAAGTAATATCCTGATTGGTGATGGACTCTGGACTCTTCTTATTATTGATTTAGAATTTACACAAAAATTTTGTTTAACCTTTATTTAACTAGGCAGGTCAGTTAAGAACAAATTCTTATTTACAATGACGGCCTAGGAACAGTGGGTTAAACTGCCTTGTTCAGGGGCAGAACGACAGATTTTTACCTTGTCAGCTCAGGGATTTGATCTAGCAACCTTTCGGTTACTGGCCCAATGCTCTAACCTCTAGGCTGCCTGCCGCCCCATGATGCAACTGTACACAATTTCTGGAAGCTGAACATTTCCCAGTTTCCCAGTTTCAGTAACCCGCCAATATCCAGCAACTTCTCACAGCCAATGACGAGGAGTGGGACAACAATCCACAGGCCACAATCAACAGCCTGATCAACTCTATGTGAAGGAGATGTGTTGCGCTGCATGGTGAATGGTGGTCACACCAGATACTGACTGGTTTTCTGATCCACACCCCTACTTTTGTTTAAAGGTGTCTGTGACCAACAGATGCATATCTGTATTCACAGTCATGTGACATCCATAGATTAGGACCTATTGAATTTATTTCAACTGACTGATCTCCTTATATGAACTGTAACTCAGTGAAATAATTTTAAATTGTTGCATGTTGCGTTTTTATATATGTTTTTCAGTTTACATGACCTAAACCAGGCTGTGTCGATGTGAGTGTGAGTCAACAAGGTTCCTCTCCTCTGGTTACCCACAACTCTCATTGTGTGTGATGTGTTTCCTCTGCAGTAGTTGTCACAGTGACCAGACAGCCAGCCTTGTGCTGCCAGCCCTATCCAATTCTGCAACGTGAGTTATTAGCTATTTTTGGACACAAAAACTGAAATGAAGAATGTCCTGTAAGTCCTCAAACCTATCCTACTGGTACAGTAGTCATTTACCCCAAGGGGAAAGTAGGCTGTCTACAACTCAAATGTTGTGATTTGAGAAAAGGACTATAGAGATACTAGATACTGTAGGTAACAGAGATACTAGATACTGTAGGCAACATAGATACTGTAGGTAACAGAGATACTAGATACTGTAGGTAACAGAGATGCTAGATACTGTAGGTAACAGAGATACTAGATACTGTAGGTAACAGAGATACTAGATACTGTAGGTAACAGAGATCCTAGATACTGTAGGTAACAGAGGTACTAGATACTGTAGGTAACAGAGATACTAGATACTGTAAGTACCAGAGATACTAGATACTGTGGTAACAGAGATACTAGATACTGTGGTAACAGAGATACTAGATACTGTAGGTAACAGAGATACTAGATACTGTAGGTAACAGAGATACTAGATACTGTAAGTCACAGAAATACTAGATACTGTGGGTAACAGAGATACTAGATACTGTGGGTAACAGAGATACTAGATACTGTAGGTAAGAGGTACTAGATGCTGTAGGTAACAGAGATACTAGATACTGTAGGTAACAGAGATACTAAATACTGTAGGTAACAGAGATACTAGATACTGTAGGTAACAGAGATACTAGATACTGTAGGTAACAGAGATACTAGATACTGTAGGTAACAGAGATACTAGATACTGTAGGTAACAGAGGGGATAGATACTGATGGTAACAGAGGGAATAGATACTGTAGGTAACAGAGGGAATAGATACTGTAGGTAACAGAGGGAATAGATACTGTAGGTAACAGAGGGAATAGATACTGTAGGTAACAGAGGGAATAGATACTGTAGGTAACAGAGGGAATAGATACTGTAGGTAGCAGAGATACTAGATACTGTAGGCAGCAGAGATACTAGATACTGTAGGTAGCAGAGATACTAGATACTGTAGGTAGCAGAGATACTAGATACTGTAGGTAGCAGAGATACTAGATACTGTAGGTAGCAGAGATACTAGATACCGTAGGTATCCTAAGATGAACAGGTGCTGTATAGGTTAGTGTCTGTAGGTAACAGAGATACTAGATACTGTAGGTAACAGAGATACTAGATACTGTAGGTAACAGAGATACTAGATACTGTAGGTAACAGAGATACTAGATACTGTAGGTAACAGAGATACTAGATACTGTAGGTAACAGAGATACTAGATACTGTAGGTAACAGAGATACTAGATACTGTAGGTAACAGAGATACTAGATACTGTAGGTAAGAGGGAATAGATACTGTAGGTAACAGAGGGAATAGATACTGTAGGTAACAGAGGGAATAGATACTGTAGGTAACAGAGGGAATAGATACTGAAGGTAACAGAGGGAATAGATACTGTAGGTAACAGAGGGGATAGATACTGTAGGTAACAGAGATACTAGATACTGTAGGTAGCAGAGATACTAGATACTGTAGGTAGCAGAGATACTAGATACCGTAGGTATCCTAAGATGAACAGGTGCTGTATAGGTTAGTGTCTGTAGGTAACAGAGATACTACAGTGTCTCCTGACCCCTCCTGTCTCAGCCTCCAGTATTTATGCTGCAATAGTTTATGTGTCGGGGGGCTAGGGTCAGTCTGTTATATCTGGAGAACTTCTCCTGTCTTATCCGGTGTCCGGGGTAAATTTAAGTATGCTCTCTCTAATTCTCTCTTTCTTTCTCTCTCTCGGAGGACTTGAGCCCCAGGACCATGCCTCAGGACTACCTTGCATGATGACTCCTTGCTGTCCCCAGTCCACCTGGCCGTGCTGCTGCTCCAGTTTCAACTGTTCTGCCTGTGATTATTATTATTTGACCATGCTGGTCATTTATGACCATGCTGGTCATTTATGAACATTTGAACATCTTGGTCATGTTCTGTCATAATCTCCACCTGGCACAGCCAGAAGAGGACTGGCCAACCCTCATAGCCTGGTTCCTCTCTAGGTTTCTTCCTAGGTTTTGGCCTTTCTAGAGAGTTCTTCCTAGCCACCGTGCTTCTACACCTGCATTGCTTGCTGTTTGGGATTTTAGGCTGGGTTTCTGTACAACACATTGAGATATCAGCTGATGTACAAAGGGCTATATAAATACATTTGATTTGATTTGATACTCGAGGTAAGAGTATAGATACAGGTTATATACTGAGTATAGACAAGGAGTCCAGACTCTCTCGCTCTGTCAGCACTAGGTATAGATAAGGAGTCCAGACTCTCTCTCTCTGTCAGCACTAGGTATAGATAAGGAGTCCAGACTCTCTCTCTCTGTCAGCACTAGGTATAGATAAGGAGTCCAGACTCTCTCTCTCTGTCAGCACTAGGTATAGATAAGGAGTCCAGACTCTCTCTCTCTGTCAGCACTAGGTATAGATAAGGAGTCCAGACTCTCTCTCTGTCTCTCTCTCTCTCTGTCAGCACTAGGTATAGATAAGGAGTCCAGACTCTCTCTCTCTCTCTGTCAGCACTAGGTATAGATAAGGAGTCCAGACTCTCTCTCTGTCTCTCTCTCTCTCTCTCTCTGTCAGCACTAGGTATAGATAAGGAGTCCAGACTCTCTCTCTCTCTGTCAGCACTAGGTATAGATAAGGAGTCCAGACTCTCTCTCTCTGTCAGCACTAGTCAGCACTAGGTATAGATAAGGAGTCCAGACTCTCTCTCTCTGTCAGCACTAGGTATAGATAAGGAGTCCAGACTCTCTCTCTCTGTCAGCACTAGGTATAGATAAGGAGTCCAGACTCTCTCTCTCTGTCAGCACTAGGTATAGATAAGGAGTCCAGACTCTCTCTCTCTGTCAGCACTAGGTATAGATAAGGAGTCCAGACTCTCTCTCTCTCTCTCTCTCTGTCAGCACTAGGTATAGATAAGGAGTCCAGACTCTCTCTCTCTGTGTCAGCACTAGGTATAGATAAGGAGTCCAGACTCTCTCTCTGTCTCTCTCTCTCTCTGTCAGCACTAGGTATAGATAAGGAGTCCAGACTCTCTCTCTCTGTGTCAGCACTAGGTATAGATAAGGAGTCCAGACTCTCTCTCTCTGTCAGCACTAGGTATAGATAAGGAGTCCAGACTCTCTCTCTGTCTCTCTCTCTCTCTGTCAGCACTAGGTATAGATAAGGAGTCCAGACTATCTCTCTCTGTCAGCACTAGGTATAGATAAGGAGTCCAGACTCTCTCTCTCTGTCAGCACTAGGTATAGATAAGGAGTCCAGACTCTCTCTCTCTGTCAGCACTAGGTATAGATAAGGAGTCCAGACTCTCTCTCTGTCTCTCTCTCTCTCTGTCAGCACTAGGTATAGATAAGGAGTCCAGACTCTCTCTCTCTCTGTCAGCACTAGGTATAGATAAGGAGTCCAGACTCTCTCTCTCTCTCTGTCAGCACTAGGTATAGATAAGGAGTCCAGACTCTCTCTCTCTCTGTCAGCACTAGGTATAGATAAGGAGTCCAGACTCTCTCTCTCTCTCTGTCAGCACTAGGTATAGATAAGGAGTCCAGACTCTCTCTCTCTCTCTGTCAGCACTAGGTATAGATAAGGAGTCCAGACTCTCTCTCTCTCTCTCTGTCAGCACTAGGTATAGATAAGGAGTCCAGACTCTCTCTCTGTCTCTCTCTCTCTCTGTCAGCACTAGGTATAGATAAGGAGTCCAGACTCTCTCTCTCTCTGTCAGCACTAGGTATAGATAAGTAGTCCAGACTCTCTCTCTCTCTGTCAGCACTAGGTATAGATAAGGAGTCCAGACTCTCTCTCTGTCTCTCTCTCTCTCTGTCAGCACTAGGTATAGATAAGGAGTCCAGACTCTCTCTCTCTGTCAGCACTAGGTATAGATAAGGAGTCCAGACTCTCTCTCTCTGTCAGCACTAGGTATAGATAAGGAGTCCAGACTCTCTCTCTCTGTCAGCACTAGGTATAGATAAGGAGTCCAGACTCTCTCTCTCTCTCTCTCTCTCTGTCAGCACTAGGTATAGATAAGGAGTCCAGACTCTCTCTCTCTGTCAGCACTAGGTATAGATAAGGAGTCCAGACTCTCTCTCTCTCTCTGTCAGCACTAGGTATAGATAAGGAGTCCAGACTCTCTCTGTCAGCACTAGGTATAGATAAGGAGTCCAGACTCTCTCTCTCTCTGTCAGCACTAGGTATAGATAAGGAGTCCAGACTCTCTCTCTCTCTCTCTCTGTCAGCACTAGGTATAGATAAGGAGTCCAGACTCTCTCTCTCTCTCTGTCAGCACTAGGTATAGATAAGTAGTCCAGACTCTCTCTCGGTCAGCACTAGGTATAGATAAGGAGTCCAGACTCTCTCTCTCTCTCTGTCAGCACTAGGTATAGATAAGGAGTCCAGACTCTCTCTCTCTCTGTCAGCACTAGGTATAGATAAGGAGTCCAGACTCTCTCTCTCTCTCTCTCTCTGTCAGCACTAGGTATAGATAAGGAGTCCAGACTCTCTCTCTCTCTGTCAGCACTAGGTATAGATAAGTAGTCCAGACTCTCTCTCTCTCTGTCAGCACTAGGTATAGATAAGGAGTCCAGACTCTCTCTCTCTGTCTCTCTCTGTCAGCACTAGGTATAGATAAGGAGTCCAGACTCTCTCTCTGTCTCTCTCTCTCTCTGTCAGCACTAGGTATAGATAAGGAGTCCAGACTCTCTCTCTCTCTGTCAGCACTAGGTATAGATAAGGAGTCCAGACTCTCTCTCTCTCTCTGTCAGCACTAGGTATAGATAAGGAGTCCAGACTCTCTCTCTCTCTGTCAGCAGTAGGTATAGATAAGGAGTCCAGACTCTCTCTCTCTCTCTGTCAGCACTAGGTATAGATAAGGAGTCCAGACTCTCTCTCTCTCTCTGTCAGCACTAGGTATAGATAAGGAGTCCAGACTCTCTCTCTCTTTCTGTCAGCACTAGGTATAGATAAGGAGTCCAGACTCTCTCTCTGTCTCTCTCTCTCTCTCTGTCAGCACTAGGTATAGATAAGGAGTCCAGACTCTCTCTCTGTCTCTCTCTCTCTCTGTCAGCACTAGGTATAGATAAGGAGTCCAGACTCTCTCTCTCTCTGTCAGCACTAGGTATAGATAAGTAGTCCAGACTCTCTCTCTCTCTGTCAGCACTAGGTATAGATAAGGAGTCCAGACTCTCTCTCTGTCTCTCTCTCTCTCTGTCAGCACTAGGTATAGATAAGGAGTCCAGACTCTCTCTCTCTGTCAGCACTAGGTATAGATAAGGAGTCCAGACTCTCTCTCTCTGTCAGCACTAGGTATAGATAAGGAGTCCAGACTCTCTCTCTCTGTCAGCACTAGGTATAGATAAGGAGTCCAGACTCTCTCTCTCTCTCTGTCAGCACTAGGTATAGATAAGGAGTCCAGACTCTCTCTCTCTGTCAGCACTAGGTATAGATAAGGAGTCCAGACTCTCTCTCTCTCTCTGTCAGCACTAGGTATAGATAAGGAGTCCAGACTCTCTCTGTCAGCACTAGGTATAGATAAGGAGTCCAGACTCTCTCTCTCTCTGTCAGCACTAGGTATAGATAAGGAGTCCAGACTCTCTCTCTCTCTCTGTCAGCACTAGGTATAGATAAGTAGTCCAGACTCTCTCTCGGTCAGCACTAGGTATAGATAAGGAGTCCAGACTCTCTCTCTCTCTCTGTCAGCACTAGGTATAGATAAGGAGTCCAGACTCTCTCTCTCTCTGTCAGCACTAGGTATAGATAAGGAGTCCAGACTCTCTCTCTCTCTCTCTCTCTGTCAGCACTAGGTATAGATAAGGAGTCCAGACTCTCTCTCTCTCTGTCAGCACTAGGTATAGATAAGTAGTCCAGACTCTCTCTCTCTCTCTGTCAGCACTAGGTATAGATAAGGAGTCCAGACTCTCTCTCTCTGTCTCTCTCTGTCAGCACTAGGTATAGATAAGGAGTCCAGACTCTCTCTCTCTCTCTGTCAGCACTAGGTATAGATAAGGAGTCCAGACTCTCTCTCTCTCTCTTTCAGCACTAGGTATAGATAAGGAGTCCAGACTCTCTCTCTCTCTCTCTCTCTGTCAGCACTAGGTATAGATAAGGAGTCCAGACTCTCTCTCTCTCTGTCAGCACTAGGTATAGATAAGGAGTCCAGACTCTCTCTCTCTGTCAGCACTAGGTATAGATAAGGAGTCCAGACTCTCTCTCTCTCTCTGTCAGCACTAGGTATAGATAAGGAGTCCAGACTCTCTCTCTGTCTCTGTCAGCACTAGGTATAGATAAGGAGTCCAGACTCTCTCTCTCTGTCAGCACTAGGTATAGATAAGGAGTCCAGACTCTCTCTCTCTGTCAGCACTAGGTATAGATAAGGAGTCCAGACTCTCTCTCTCTGTCAGCACTAGGTATAGATAAGGAGTCCAGACTCTCTTTCTCTGTCAGCACTAGGTATAGATAAGGAGTCCAGACTCTCTCTCTCTGTCAGCACTAGGTATAGATAAGGAGTCCAGACTCTCTCTCTCTGTCAGCACTAGGTATAGATAAGGAGTCCAGACTCTCTCTCTGTCTCTCTCTCTCTCTGTCAGCACTAGGTATAGATAAGGAGTCCAGACTCTCTCTCTCTGTCAGCACTAGGTATAGATAAGGAGTCCAGACTCTCTCTCTCTGTCAGCACTAGGTATAGATAAGGAGTCCAGACTCTCTCTCTCTGTCAGCACTAGGTATAGATAAGGAGTCCAGACTCTCTCTCTCTGTCAGCACTAGGTATAGATAAGGAGTCCAGACTCTCTCTCTCTCTCTCTGTCAGCACTAGGTATAGATAAGGAGTCCAGACTCTCTCTCTCTGTCAGCACTAGGTATAGATAAGGAGTCCAGACTCTCTCTCTCTGTCAGCACTAGGTATAGATAAGGAGTCCAGACTCTCTCTCTCTGTCAGCACTAGGTATAGATAAGGAGTCCAGACTCTCTCTCTCTGTCAGCACTAGGTATAGATAAGGAGTCCAGACTCTCTCTCTCTCTCTCTGTCAGCACTAGGTATAGATAAGGAGTCCAGACTCTCTCTCTCTGTCAGCACTAGGTATAGATAAGGAGTCCAGACTCTCTCTCTGTCTCTCTCTCTCTCTGTCAGCACTAGGTATAGATAAGGAGTCCAGACTCTCTCTCTCTGTCAGCACTAGGTATAGATAAGGAGTCCAGACTCTCTCTCTCTGTCAGCACTAGGTATAGATAAGGAGTCCAGACTCTCTCTCTCTCTCTCTGTGTCAGCACTAGGTATAGATAAGGAGTCCAGACTCTCTCTCTCTCTCTCTCTCTGTCAGCACTTGGTATAGATAAGGAGTCCAGACTCTCTCTCTCTCTCTCTCTCTGTGTCAGCACTAGGTATAGATAAGGAGTCCAGACTCTCTGTCAGCACTTGGTATAGATAAGGAGTCCAGACTCTCTCTCTCTCTCTCTCTCTCTGTCAGCACTAGGTATAGATAAGGAGTCCAGACTCTCTCTCTCTCTCTCTCTCTCTGTCAGCACTAGGTATAGATAAGGAGTCCAGACTCTCTCTCTCTCTCTCTGTGTCAGCACTAGGTATAGATAAGGAGTCCAGACTCTCTGTCAGCACTTGGTATAGATAAGGAGTCCAGACTCTCTCTCTCTCTCTCTCTCTCTCTGTCAGCACCAGACAGTAGAATTGTCTGACTGGTCGCTGTGACAACTACTGCAGAGGAGGCACACCACACACAATGAGAGCTGTGGGGAGACAGAGGAGAGGAACCTTGTTGAGTCACACTCAGATCTACACAGCCTGGTTTAGCTCATGTAGTTCTCTTCTCTCTCTGGTTCTCTCTTTATCTCTATCTATCTCTCTTTTTCTCTCTACTCGTTCTCTCTCTCCCTCTCCCCATGTCCCTCTTTCTCTCACAGCAGCTGTAACTGAGGGTATTATTGCATCCCAGATCCACTGCTTTAGAAGTGGGTCAGACAAGAGACGAGTCAGAGTGTGAAATCAGGAGAAAAAGGTGTCTGCTCAGTCAGCAAGTAGCTATAATCTAATGTAATTAAAAAATAAGCTAAACCACGTATGTGCCCCTTACTGTACAGCCTGAATTGCAATGTTATCCCAGATAAATGAAAAACAATCATTAAATATGGAACTTCACATTGTTCTACCATTATAGGAAAGGCTACAACATTCAACAAGGCAACCTACGTGCCTTGAACACATGACCTCAGACACAAGTCCCTCCCTCAGTAGAACAAGCTGCCGTATCCTAATTCACTAGTAGGCCCTAAACATAGCATCTACACTGTGAGTACTGAGGTAGTGAGTTTTGTTTTCTCTCCCTTTGGTTCTTTGTAAACGTAAGGCCCTTGTCGTTCCATGTAAATAGCAGTTGAATAGGAGGGTCAGGGGAGGGTCTATACTTCAAACGTTCAGCAGGAGAGAGAGCAGCCGTTGTCGTCACCAGATTGCTCTCCTGCTGGAGACTGCCTTTGAAATCTAATATTATAATATATAATAATCTAATATCTAATAATATATATATTTTTGGAAACCATAATATATTCAATTTTCTTTGCTTCAGGTCTATTGAATTTTAATTATATCTATATTTTTATCTTAATAATACCTAAAACAATTATGAACACACTGTACTGGTGAGGTCTATTAAACAGAGAGGAGACTTCAGTAGAGTCCTCCAGGGAGTGTTTAGGTCTTCAGTAGAGTCCTCCAGGAAGTGTTTAGGTCTTCAGTAGAGTCCTCCAGGGAGTGTTTAGGTCTTCAGTAGAGCCCTCCAGGGAGTGTTTAGGTCTTCAGTAGAGTCCTCCAGGGAGTGTTTAGGTCTTAAGTAGAGTCCTCCAGGGAGTGTTCAGGTCTTCAGTAGAGTCCTCCAGGGAGTGTTTAGTTCTTCAGTAGAGTCCTCCAGGGAGTGTTTAGGTCTTCAGTAGAGTCCTCCAGGGAGTGTTTAGGTCTTCAGTAGAGTCCTCCAGGGAGTGTTTTGGTCTTCAGTCTTCAGTAGAGTTCTCCAGGGAGTGTTTAGGTCTTCAGTAGAGTCCTCCAGGGAGTGTTTAGGTCTTCAGTAGAGTCCTCCAGGGAGTGTTTAGGTCTTCAGTAGAGTCCTCCAGGGAGTGTTTAGGTCTTCATTAGAGTCCTCCAGGGAGTGTTTAGGTCTTCAGTCTTCAGTAGAGTTCTCCAGGGAGTGTTTAGGTCTTCAGTAGAGTCCTCCAGGGAGTGTTTAGGTCTTCAGTCTTCAGTAGAGTTCTCCAGGGAGTGTTTAGGTCTTCAGTAGAGTCCTCCAGGGAGTGTTTAGGTATTCAGTCTTCAGTAGAGTTCTCCAGGGAGTGTTTAGGTCTTCAGTAGAGTCCTCCAGGGAGTGTTTAGGTCTTCAGTAGAGTCCTCCAGGGAGTGTTTAGGTCTTCATTAGAGTCCTCCAGGGAGTGTTTAGGTCTTCAGTCTTCAGTAGAGTTCTCCAGGGAGTGTTTAGGTCTTCAGTAGAGTCCTCCAGGGAGTGTTTAGGTCTTCATTAGCGTCCTCCAGGGAGTGTTTAGGTCTTCAGTCTTCAGTAGAGTCCTCAAGGGAGTGTTTAGATCTTCAGTAGAGTCCTCCAGGGAGTGTTTAGGTCTTCAGTAGAGTCCTCCAGGGAGTGTTTAGGTCTTCAGTAGAGTCCTCCAGGGAGTGTTTAGGTCTTCAGTCTTCAGTAGAGTTCTCCAGGGAGTGTTTAGGTCTTCAATAGAGTCCTCCAGGGAGAGTTTAGGTCTTCAATAGAGTCCTCCAGGGAGTGTTTAGGTCTTCAGTCTTCAGTAGAGTCCTCCAGGGAGTGTTTAGGTCTTCAATAGAGTCCTCCAGGGAGTGTTTAGGTCTTCAGTAGAGTCCTCCAGGGAGTGTTTAGGTCTTCAGTAGAGTCCTCCAGGGAGTGTTTAGGTCTTCAGTAGAGTCCTCCAGGGAGTGTTTAGGTCTTCAGTAGAGTCCTCCAGGGAGTGTTTAGGTCTTCAGTAGAGTCCTCCAGGGAGTGTTTAGGTCTTCAGTAGAGTCCTCCAGGGAGTGTTTAGGTCTTCAGTAGAGTCCTCCAGTGAGTGTTTAGGTCTTCAGTAGAGTCCTCCAGGGAGTGTTTAGGTCTTCAGTAGAGTCCTCCAGGGAGTGTTTAGGTCTTCAGTAGAGTCCTCCAGGGAGTGTTTAGGTCTTCAGTAGAGTCCTCCAGGGAGTGTTTAGGTCTTCAGTAGAGTCCTCCAGGGAGTGTCCAGGTCTTCAGTAGAGTCCTCCAGGGAGTGTTTAGGTCTTCAGTAGAGTCCTCCAGGGAGTGTTTAGGTCTTCAGTAGAGTCCTCCAGTGAGTGTTTAGGTCTTCAGTAGAGTCCTCCAGGGAGTGTTTAGGTCTTCAGTAGAGTCCTCCACGGAGTGTTTAGGTCTTCAATAGAGTCCTCCAGTGAGTGTTTAGGTCTTCAGTAGAGTCCTCCAGGGAGTGTTTAGGTCTTCAGTAGAGTCCTCCAGGGAGTGTTTAGGTCTTCAGTAGAGTCCTCCAGGGAGTGTTTAGGTCTTCAGTAGAGTCCTCCAGGGAGTGTTTAGGTCTTCAGTAGAGTTCTCCAGGGAGTGTTCAGGTCTTCTCCTCCACTAAAGCTTTATTTGACACATTCTGAAACAGGTACAGAGCCATATGCTACGAGGACGAGGAGGAGGAATATGCTCCTTTGATGGACGTGATGAAGGAAGCCACACAGAGACAGGATGGAGAGACGACTTCTAAGGAAGGCCTCGAGCCATAGTCTAGATACCTGGTGTCCCTGTCCACACAGTTATACCCTGGAGTGGCAAGATGTGGTTGGGAGATGCAGGGAGCAGCTGCCACCTGCTAGTAACAGATGACTGTTTCATCAAAGCCATATTGTTAGGATGGATGATGTGGTTGTAATGTGTTCTGTTAGGATGGGTGGATGATGTGGCTGTAATGTGTTCTGATGGATGGATGGATGATGTGGTTGTAATGTGTTCTGTTAGGATGGATGGATGATGTGGCTGTAATGTGTTCTGTTAGATGGATGGATGATATGGCTGTAATGTGTTCTGTTAGGATGGATGATATGACTGTAATGTGTTCTGTTAGATGGATGGATGATATGGCTGTAATGTGTTCTGTAAGGATGGATGGATGACATGGCTGTAATGTGTTCTGTTAGGATGGATGGATGACATGGCTGTAATGTGTTCTGTTAGGATGGATGATGTGGTTGTAATGTGTTCTGTTAGGATGGATGGATGATATGGCTGTAACGTGTTCTGTTAGGATGGATGATATGGTTGTAATGTGTTCTGATGGATGGATGATATGGCTGTAATGTGTTCTGTTAGGATGGATGATATGACTGTAATGTGTTCTGTTAGGATGGATGGATGACATGGCTGTAATGTGTTCTGTTAGGATGGATGGATGATATGGCTGTAATGTGTTCTGATGGATGGATGGATGATATGGCTGTAATGTGTTCTGTTAGGATGGATGATGTGGTTGTAATGTGTTCTGTTAGGATGGATGATATGGCTGTAATGTGTTCTGTAAGGATGGATGATATGGCTGTAATGTGTTCTGTTAGGATGGATGGATGATATGACTGTAATGTGTTCTGTTAGGATGGATGGATGATATGACTGTAATGTGTTCTGTTAGGATGGATGGATGATATGGCTGTAATGTGTTCTGTAAGGATGGATGATATGGCTGTAATGTGTTCTGTTAGGATGGATGATATGGCTGTAATGTGTTCTGTTAGGATGGATGGATGATATGGCTGTAATGTGTTCTGTTAGGATGGATGATGTGGTTGTAATGTGTTCTGTTAGGATGGATGGATGATATGGCTGTAATGTGTTCTGTTAGGATGGATGATATGACTGTAATGTGTTCTGTTAGGATGGATGGATGATATGGCTGTAACGTGTTCTGTTAGGATGGATGATATGGCTGTAATGTGTTCTGTTAGGATGGATGGGTGATATGGCTGTAATGTGTTCTGTTAGGATGGATGATATGGCTGTAATGTGTTCTGTTAGGATGGATGGATGATATGGCTGTAATGTGTTCTGTTAGGATGGATGGATGATATGGCTGTAAGGTGTTCTGTTAGGATGGATGATATGGCTGTAATGTGTTCTGTTAGGATGGTGATATGGCTGTAAGGTGTTCTGTTATGATGGATGATATGGCTATACAATGCTCTTTCTCACACACACACACACATTTATTTGGTGTTTAAAATATAAACTGTGGTGCTCAGACCCCATTGCCCATAAAGGACACATACACTAGTGTACCCTTTGTTTCTGACCTGTTAGCTGCAGGGGTCCAATGTCCAGCTGTTAATAATGAACATGATGATTGATCTTATTCCAGTCTTTCAGTCTGTGTTCTCATTGAGATCTGACAGCAGCCTTGAGAACTAACAGAAAGTTAAAGTGTTCTCTGTGTCCCAAAGGGTTCTGGGCAAAAGTAGTGCACTACATAGGGAATAGGGTGCCATTTGGGAAGTATAATTTAAATCTGAGCGGCCTGCACTCACTAATGGCCTCAGCTAGTTATAGTCCCCACCGGAACCACAGCTGAGTTGAACTGTGAAGTACAATATAATGTAATCTACTGTATGCCTTGGGTTTCCTTTTAATTAGCAAAGTAGCAGTTGTCTTTGGGGTCATACGTATAGAGAAATGTGCTGTGTTATGTGAAAACAACCCTTTGAACTGTTGGGATGGTTTTAGTTAAGGGCTTCTGGGGGAAAACATTGGAATGGCTTTGCATTTCTAAAGACACAGGAAGACATAGCTGCTGTAACGTCACCGAGGAGCAATGGCCCTGGACTATATCACAATGACCGGTTTACCACAAATAAAATATGAATACCAGGAAACACTTGATATAAATGGTCCTTTATAAACAGCTTGTAGAGGTTATATGTATACAAAAGTACGTGGACACCCCGTGAAAAAGGGTGGATTCGGCTATTTCAGCCACACCTGCCGCCGACAGGTGTATAAAATCGAGCACACAGCCATGCAATCTCCATAGACAAACATGGGCAGTAGGATGGCCTTACTGAAGAGCTCAGTGACTTTCAACGTGGCGCCGTCATAGGATGCCACCTTGCCAACAAGTCAGTTGGTCACATATCTTCTCTGCTAGAGCTGCCCGTGTCAACTGTAAGTGCTGTTATTGTGAAGTGGAAACGTCTAGGAGCAACAACGGCTCAGTCACAAAGTGGTAGGCTACACAAGCTCACAGAACGGGTAACCGTAGCGTGTAAAAAATGTCTGTCCTCGTTTGCAACACTCACTACCAAGTTCCAAACTGTCTCTGGAAGCAACATCACCACAATAACTGTTTGTCAGGAGCTTCAAGAAATGGGTTTCCATGGCAGAGCAGTCGCACACAAGCCTAAGATCACCATGCCAAGCGTTGGCTGGAGTGATGTAAAGCTCACCGCCATTGGACTCTGGAGCAGTGGAAACGTGTTCTCTGGAGGGATGAATCACGCTTCACCATCTGGCAGTCCGACGGACGAATCTGGGTTTGGTGGATGCCAGGAGAACGCTACCTGCCTAAATGCATAGTTCCAACTGTAAGGTTTTGGTGAAGGAATAATGGTTTAGTGCTATTTTTCATGGTTCAGGCTGGGCCCCTTAGTTCCAGTAAAGGGGAATCTTAATGCTACAGCATACAATAACATTCTGTGCTTCCAACATCCAACAACAGTTTGGGGAAGGCCCTTTCCTGTTTCAGCATGACAATGCCCTTGTGCACAAAGCAAGATCCATGCAGAAATAGTCTTTTGAAATCGGTGTGGAAGAACTTGACTGGCCCGAACAGAGCCCCGACCTCAACCTCATCAAACACCTTTGGGATGAATTGGGATGCCGACTGTGAGCCAGGCCTAATCGTCCAACATCAGTGCCCGACCTCACTAATGCTCTTGTGGCTGAATGGAAGCAAGTCCCCGCATCAATGTTCCAACATCTAGTGGAACGCCTTCAGCCTAAGAGTATAAGCTATTATAGCAGCAAAGGGGGGGGACCAACTCCATATTAAAGCCCATGATTTTGGAATGAAATGTTGGAGAGCAGGTGTCCACATTCTTACCCCCCAAAGTGGGTCGCTGACCTGCTAATGGTGGGTGGCGACGTGTCAGAGTACATTCATTATTATTTCAATAATTCCCTGGAATAGTTTTTGGCCAAGTTGCAACTGCACTCTCTGTTCAGTGCACTCTCTCTGCTTAGCAGGGGTGTCTCTGCTCAGTTTGGCAGCTGTGCGAGTGGGAGGAAGATGCCCGTGTTCTTCAGGGTTTAACCGGATCTTTTTTTCCCCCGTCAGTTTTCTTGAAGATCACTCCGCGACCCACACACACCGCAGTGCTGTTGTTCAGCAGCAGATGATGCCGCTGTCAGCCACTGGCTTGTCATTGTCTCGCGCCGCCGTCATCGAATGGACTCAAACTTGGCACAAGTTCTGACTGAGTTCAATTGTCATAAAACGCAAATACAGCGACGAGTTTCTCTCTCTTGGTTTTAATACAAACTTAAAGAAATAACGAGGAGCGCCCACATTGTGTATTTTGTGCAGGGATGTGCTTAGTAATGAGTCTCTCAAAACCAACAAATGAAAACGACAGTTCCTGACCAAACATCCACAGCATGACGGTAAACACAGGGAGTTATTTTAGAACAAGGCAGAATCCTTCAGGAAACAGTGCTTCGACAGTGGAAAAGTAAGTCAACTAGCAAGACCTTTTTCTCATTTTTATAACAGGTGATGATGATAAGCAGAAATAAGGGAGCACCATCTCTCATAGTGGTCGACGTGAGTTTCTCTTTCAAACAATCCCATTGTACACAGCCAATAGCTAGCTAACGTTAGCCAAAGAAAGCTAGAAATCTAGCTACGTAGAGTGCAACCCTACGTAACATTACAGATGAAGATGTGGGGGGGATAACTGGAATACACTGACTGATCCAAGATGATTTGAGGCTGAGAAACTGACTGAGAAAGCAGCAGATGACTGATTTGAGGCTGAGAAACTGACTGAGAAAGCAGCAGATGACTGATGAGGCTGAGAAACTGACTGAGAAAGCAGCAGATGTTCTGATCCAGTTTGGCACCAACGGACCTGTAGCAGTCAGGGTTCTCAACTGTCAACAACGGAGCCCAGAATTTACCTGCTAGTTGAAAACCCTCAACCAGTCACACACCTCTCATTAGGATGGTGTGTTTGTGTGTGTTTTCTGGTCTACATCTGTGTGATGTTATCAATCAGTTTGTTCCAGTTCAGAATAAAAATGATTAATTGTATTTTAACAGCAACAGTTCCAACCTAGACAGATATGTACGAGTGTTTTTAATGGGGGAAAATAAACATGAATATATATTTATATGGTCATTTCATATAATTGCTATTTGTCTATGTAGCATTTGTTTAATGGGCATAAGGGCAATGAAATGTACTGATATCTACATATAGTGCATGTTTTTGTAAGCTTGGGTCCCAGGAAAACACAGAATTTCTCATTTCGGTCCCAGGCTGAACAAGTTTAAGAACCCCTGACGTAGTGTATATACTGAACAAACCTATAGACCGATGATTTTAGTTACACTTCATATGAAGGAAATAAGTCATTTGAAAGAATTAGGCCCTAATCTATGGATTTCACATGACTGGGCAGGGGTTCAGCCAATCAGAATGAGTTTTTACCCACAAAAGGGCTTTATCAGAGACATAAATACTCCTCAGTTTCATCAGCTGTCTGGGTAGCTGGTCTCAGACTGTCCCGCAGGTAAAGAAGCCAGATGTTGAGGTCCTGGGCTGGCATGGTTACATGTGACCTGTGGTTGTGAGGCCTGTTGGATCAATCAATCAAATGTATTTACAAAGCCCTTTTTACATCAGCAGATGTCACAAAGTGCTGTACAGAAACACAGCCTAAAACCCCAAACAGCAAACAATGCAGAGGTAGAAGCACGGTAGCTAGGAAAAACTCCCTAGAAAGGAAGATAACTGGAGGCTGGACCGAGACTGGCACTGGTGAACCGAGGCTGAACCGAGGCTGGCACTGGTGGACCGAGGCTGGACCGAGGCTGGCACTGGTGGACCGAGGCTGGACCGAGGCTGGCACTGGTGGACCGAGGCTGGACCGAGACAGGCACTGGTGGACCGAGGCTGGACCGAGGCTGGCACTGGTGGACCGAGGCTGGACCGAGGCTGGCACTGGTGGACCGAGGCTGGACCAAGACTGGACCGAGGCTGGCACTGGTGTACCGAGGGTGGACCAAGACTGGACCGAGACTGGTACTGGTGGACCGAGACTGGACCGAGGCTGGACCGAGGCTGGACCGAGTCGGGCGGACCGAGGCTGGCACTGGTGGACCAAGGCTTGACCGAGGCTGACACTGGTGGACCGAGCCTGGACTGAGACTGGCACTGGTGGACCGAGGCTGAACTGAGACTGGCACTAGTGGACCGAGGCTGGACCAAGGCTGGACTGAGGCTGACACTAGTGGACCGAGGCTGGACCAAGGCTGGACTGAGACTGGCACTGGTGGACCGAGGCTGGAACGAGGAAGGCACTGGTGGACCAAGGCTGGACTGAGGCTGGCACTGGTGGACCGAGGCTGGCACTGGTGGACCGAGGCTGGACCGAGGCAGGCACTGGTGGACCGGTGCTGGATCAAGACTGGACCGAGGCTGGACCAAGGCTGGACCGAGGCTGAACCGTTGCTGGACCAAGGCTGGACCAAGACTGGACCGAGGCTGGACCGTTGCTGGACCAAGGCTGGACCGAGGCTGGATCAAGGCAGGCACTGGTGGACCGATGCTGCCACTGGTGGACTGAGGCGAGACCAAGGCAGCCAATATCCTGGGTTTCATGTGGCACAAAGCAGGACAACTAAGCACCTGAGGACAGACAGGCAGAGACAGTGGCTATACTGGAACCCCATTCCTTACTTAGTAGACTACATTTGACCAGACTATTGGGCTTTTGATCAGAGCACTAAGGGCCCTGGTCAATCTAGTGCTCTTATGTAGGGAATATGATGGGCCCTGGTCAAATGTAGTGCTCTTATGTTGGGCCCTGGTCAAATGTAGTGCTCTTATGTGGAGAATATGATGGGCCCTGGTCAAATGTAGTGCTCTTATGTAGGGAATATGATGGGCCCTGGTCAATGTAGTGCTCTTATGTAGGGAATATGATGGGCCCTGGTCACATGTAGTGCGCTTATGTTGGGCCCTGGTCAAATGTAGTGCTCTTATGTAGGGGATATGATGGGCCCTGGTCAAATGTAGTGCTCTTATGTAGGGAATATGTTGGGCCCTGGTCAAATGTAGTGCTCTTATGTGGAGAATATGATGGGCCCTGGTCAAATGTAGTGCTCTTATGTAGGGAAAATGATGGGCCCTGGTCATATGTAGTGAACAGAGTGCCATTGTGGATATGTTTAAAATATTTATTTAAGTAGATAAGTCAGTTTAGAACAAATTCTTATTTTTAATGACAGCCGGGGAACAGTGGGTTAACTGCCTTGTTCAGGGGCAGAACGACAGATTTGTACCTTGTCAGCTCGGCGATTTGATCTTGCATGCAATGTGAAAACAGGAAATCAAGATGATCAAAGGCAGAAAAGTGAAGCAATTATAAAAGTTTCCCCCCACGTATCCATATGAGGCGAAGGCAGGCGTAACCTGTAACCAGCTGCTTCACCTCCACTATCTGAGTGAGAGGAAGTGGCTCTTCTTCTGTGGTGCCTTATTGTGCAGTGTGAGACAATCATAACATGTCTGACAGGAATATCTGGGTCATCATCTTCCCCCAGGGGAAGAGAACCAATGATGTGACTTTGTCTTCATCCCAAATGGCAACCTATTCCCTATAGAGCTCTGGTCTGAAATAGTGCACTATATAGGGAATAGGGCTTTGGTCTAAAGTAGTGCACTATCTAGGGAATAGGGCTTTGGTCTAAAATGGTGCACTATATAGGGAATAGGGCTCTGGTCTAAAATAGTGCACTATATAGGGAATAGGGCTTTGGTCTAAAGTAGTGCACTATATAGGGAATAGGGCTTTGGTCTGAAATAGTGCACTATATAGGGAATAGGGCTTTGGTCTAAAATGGTGCACTATATGGGGAATAGGGCTTTGGTCTAAAATGGTGCAGTATATAGGGAATAGGGCTTTGGTCTAAAATGGTGCACTGTCTAGGGAATAGGGCTTTGGTCTAAAGTAGTGCACTATATAGGGAACAGGGCTTTGGTCTAAAATAGTGCACTATATAGGGAATAGAGCTCTGGTCTGAAATAGTGCACTATATAGGGAATAGGGCTTTGGTCTAAAATGGTGCACTATATAGGGAATAGGGCTTTGGTCTAAAATAGTGCACTATATATAGGGAATAGGGCTCTGGTCTAAAGTAGTGCACTATATAGGGAATAGGGCTTTGGTCTAAAATGGTGCACTATATAGGGAATAGGGCTTTGGTCTAAAATAGTGCATTATATAGGGAATAGGGCTTTGGTCTGAAATAGTGCACTATATAGGGAATAGGGCTTTGGTCTAAAATAGTGCACTATATAGGGAATAGGGCTTTGGTCTGAAATAGTGCACTATATAGGGAATAGGGCTTTGGTCTAAAATGGTGCACTATAAAGGGAATAGGGCTTTGGTCTAAAATAGTGCACTATATAGGGAATAGGGCTTTGGTCTAAAATGGTGCACTATATAGGGAATAGGGCTTTGGTCTGAAATAGTGCACTATATAGGGAATAGGGCTTTGGTCTGAAATAGTGCACTATATAGGGAATAGGGCTTTGGTCTAAAATGGTGCACTATATGGGGAATAGGGCTTTGGTCTAAAATGGTGCAGTATATAGGGAATAGGGCTTTGGTCTAAAATGGTGCACTGTCTAGGGAATAGGGCTTTGGTCTGAAATAGTGCACTATCTAGGGAATAGGGCTTTGGTCTGAAATAGTGCACTATATAGGGAATAGGGCTTTGGTCTGAAATAGTGCACTATATAGGGAATAGGGCTTTGGTCTAAAATGGTGCACTATATAGGGAATAGGGCTTTGGTCTAAAATAGTGCACTATATAGGGAATAGGGCTTTGGTCTAAAATGGTGCACTATATAGGGAATAGGGCTTTGGTCTAAAATAGTGCACTATATAGGGAATAGGGCTTTGGTCTGAAATAGTGCACTATATAGGGAATAGGGCTTTGGTCTAAAATGGTGCACTATATAGGGAATAGGGCTTTGGTCTGAAATAGTGCACTATATAGGGAATAGGGCTTTGGTCTAAAATGGTGCACTATATAGGGAATAGGGCTTTGGTCTAAAATAGTGCACTATCTAGGGAATAGGGCTTTGGTCTAAAATAGTGCACTATCTAGGGAATAGGGCTTTGGTCTAAAATGGTGCACTATATGGGGAATAGGGCTTTGGTCTAAAATGGTGCACTATATAGGGAATAGGGCTTTGGTCTAAAATGGTGCACTGTCTAGGGAATAGGGCTTTGGTCTGAAATAGTGCACTATCTAGGGAATAGGGCTTTGGTCTGAAATTGTGCACTATATAGGGAATAGGGCTTTGGTCTGAAATAGTGCACTATATAGGGAATAGGGCTTTGGTCTAAAATGGTGCACTATATAGGGAATAGGGCTTTGGTCTGAAATAGTGCACTATATAGGGAATAGGGCTTTGGTCTAAAATGGTGCACTATATAGGGAATAGGGCTTTGGTCTAAAATAGTGCACTATATAGGGAATAGGGCTTTGGTCTAAAATAGTGCACTATATAGGGAATAGGGCTTTGGTCTGAAATAGTGCACTATATAGGGAATAGGGCTTTGGTCTAAAATGGTGCACTATATAGGGAATAGGGCTTTGGTCTAAAATAGTGCACTATATAGGGAATAGAGCTCTGGTCTGAAATAGTGCACTATATAGGGAATAGGGCTTTGGTCTAAAATGGTGCACTATATAGGGAATAGGGCTTTGGTCTAAAATAGTGCACTATATAGGGAATAGGGCTCTGGTCTAAAGTAGTGCACTATATAGGGAATAGGGCTTTGGTCTAAAATGGTGCACTATATAGGGAATAGGGCTTTGGTCTAAAATAGTGCATTATATAGGGAATAGGGCTTTGGTCTGAAATAGTGCACTATATAGGGAATAGGGCTTTGGTCTAAAATAGTGCACTATATAGGGAATAGGGCTTTGGTCTGAAATAGTGCACTATATAGGGAATAGGGCATTGGTCTAAAATAGTGCACTATATAGGGAATAGGGCTTTGGTCTGAAATAGTGCACTATATAGGGAATAGGGCTTTGGTCTAAAATGGTGCACTATAAAGGGAATAGGGCTTTGGTCTAAAATAGTGCACTGTCTAGGGAATAGGGCTTTGGTCTGAAATAGTGCACTATCTAGGGAATAGGGCTTTGGTCTGAAATAGTGCACTATATAGGGAATAGGGCTTTGGTCTGAAATAGTGCACTATATAGGGAATAGGGCTTTGGTCTAAAATGGTGCACTATATAGGGAATAGGGCTTTGGTCTAAAATAGTGCACTATATAGGGAATAGGGCTTTGGTCTAAAATAGTGCACTATATAGGGAATAGGGCTTTGGTCTGAAATAGTGCACTATATAGGGAATAGGGCTTTGGTCTAAAATGGTGCACTATATAGGGAATAGGGCTTTGGTCTAAAATAGTGCACTATCTAGGGAATAGGGCTTTGGTCTAAAATAGTGCACTATCTAGGGAATAGGGCTTTGGTCTAAAATGGTGCACTATATGGGGAATAGGGCTTTGGTCTAAAATGGTGCACTATATAGGGAATAGGGCTTTGGTCTAAAATGGTGCACTGTCTAGGGAATAGGGCTTTGGTCTGAAATAGTGCACTATCTAGGGAATAGGGCTTTGGTCTGAAATAGTGCACTATATAGGGAATAGGGCTTTGGTCTGAAATAGTGCACTATATAGGGAATAGGGCTTTGGTCTAAAATGGTGCACTATATAGGGAATAGGGCTTTGGTCTAAAATAGTGCACTATATAGGGAATAGGGCTTTGGTCTAAAATGGTGCACTATATAGAGAATAGGGCTTTGGTCTAAAATGGTGCACTATATAGGGAATAGGGCGTTGGTCTAAAATGGTGCACTATATAGAGAATAGGGCTTTGGTCTAAAATGGTGCACTATATAGAGAATAGGGCTTTGGTCTAAAATGGTGCACTATATAGGGAATAGGGCTTTGGTCTAAAATAGTGCACTATATAGGGAATAGGGCTTTGGTCTAAAATGGTGCACTATATAGGGAATAGGGCTTTGGTCTGAAATAGTGCACTATATAGGGAATAGGGCTTTGGTCTAAAATGGTGCACTATATAGAGAATAGGGCTTTGGTCTAAAATGGTGCACTATATAGGGAATAGGGTGCCGTTTCAGATGCATCCTATGACTGTCAGTCAGTCTACAGTAATCCCTGACTCAGCTCAGACCTCCAGCCAGTCTACAGTAATCCCTGACTCAGCTCAGACCTCCAGACAGTCTACAGTAATCCCTGACTCAGATCAGACCTCCAGCCAGTCTACAGTAATCCCTGACTCAGCTCAGACCCCCAGTCAGTCTACAGTAATCCCTGACTCAGCTCAGACCTCCAGTCAGTCTACAGTAATCCCTGACTCAGCTCAGACCTCCAGACAGTCTACAGTAATCCCTGACTCAGCTCAGACCTCCAGTCAGTCTACAGTAATCCCTGACTCAGCTCAGTCTACAGTAATCCCTGACTCAGCTCAGTCTACAGTAATCCCTGACTCAGCTCAGACCTCCAGACAGTCTACAGTAATCCCTGACTCAGCTCAGACCTCCAGTCAGTCTACAGTAATCCCTGACTCAGATCAGTCTACAGTAATCCCTGACTCAGCTCAGACGTCCAGCCAGTCTACAGTAATCCCTGATTCAGATCAGTGTACAGTAATCCCTGACTCAGCTCAGACCTCCAGTCAGTCTACAGTAATCCCTGATTCAGCCAGTCTACAGTAATCCCTGACTCAGCTCAGACCTCCAGTCAGTCTACAGTAATTCCTGACTCAGCTCAGACCTCCAGTCAGTCTACAGTAATTCCTGACTCAGCTCAGACCTCCAGTCAGTCTACAGTAATCCCTGACTCAACTCAGACCTTCAGCCAGTGTACAGTAATCCCTGACTCAGCTCAGACCTCCAGCCAGTTTACAGTAATCACTGATTCAGCTCAGTCTACAGTAATCCCTGACTCAGCTCAGACCTCCAGCCAGTCTAGAGTAATCCCTGATTCAGCTCAGTGTACAGTAATCCCTGACTCAGCTCAGACCTCCAGTCAGTTTGCAGTAATCCCTGATTCAGCTCAATCTACAGTAATCCCTGACTCAGCTCAGACCTCTAGCCAGTCTACAGTAATCCCTGATTCAGCTCAGTCTACAGTAATCCCTGACTCAGCTCAGACCTCCAGTCAGTCTACAGTAATCCCTGACTCAGCTCAGACCTCCAGTCAGTCTACAGTAATCCCTGACTCAGCTCAGACCTCCAGTCAGTCTACAGTAATCCCTGACTCAGCTCAGACATCCAGTTAGTCTACAGTAATCCCTGACTCAGCTCAGACCTCCAGACAGTCTACAGTAATCCCTGACTCAGCTCAGACCTCCAGTCAGTCTACAGTAATCCCTGACTCAGCTCAGACCTCCAGTCAGTCTACAGTAATCCCTGACTCAGCTCAGACATCCAGTTAGTCTACAGTAATCCCTGACTCAGCTCAGACCTCCAGTCAGTCTACAGTAATCCCTGACTCAGCTCAGACCTCCAGTCAGTCTACAGTAATCCCTGACTCAGCTCAGACCCCCAGTTAGTCTACAGTAATCCCTGACTCAGCTCAGACCCCCAGTTAGTCTACAGTAATCCCTGACTCAGCTCAGACCTCCACATAATGTTGTAATTAGATAGTTCCTGGTCTGTCACTTGGTCTTTTTTTTTTTAAAGGCAGAAGGAGAGAGGGAGAGAAACAGAACTAAAACGGTGCCAAGATGGTAATGTGTTTTAACAAACAAACATATCTCATAACAGCAGCTTCGACGCAGAGGCCTCCCTCTCTACGCCTTTGTGTTTCAGATGAATGTGAGAGAAGCTTTCCTCTGTGAATTCACTAACTCAATGTGGGCTGTGGAATTCTCACTCTCTCTCTCTCTCTCTACCTCTCAGTTCTGTTCCCATCTCAATTTAGGCTAATTCAAACCACAACTGGCTTTCATATCCTCCCCAAGTCTATTTATTTCAACTTTGAAGAGATTTATTTTTTCAAAAAGAGGATAAACACTCACCCCTTTACAATCACATACATTTTGTTGGATCTCTGACAATGCAACAATGAATATACATTGAAATTGCTCGGAAATATGCTTGCATTTAAGGAGAAAACATTAGGTTTGATGCTCACTCAGGGACAACGCAACAATTGTTCTTCATTCTATAGCTAGAGGACTCCTGATATCTCCAGAAGTGATGTCTTTATCTGTTGTCGTCTAGTACTGTCTTTTTGATAGCTAGGTCCATCTACTTTAAGTGCTGCCTGTCTTCCCAGTGGTCTACTTGGAGTGTGAACTGCTGACTGATCATAACTTGCAGATAGTTGTTGACACATCAACCAGGATCAAGGGGCGGGGCAATTTGTGACGGGTGTTGGTAATTAGTGGGTGTATTGGAGGGGGCGTGGTTTCACCTCTCCTAGGCAATCAGCAATTAGTACAGGGAGGTGTGCACTTCACCTTTGCTAGTTAATTAGCAATTAGTGTTGGTAATTCAGTCTCCCGTGGTTTCCAAGTGGCATCTGTAAGCCGTGGTCTCTAATCTAAATCAAATGTCTACACCCCGAACCCGACACCCCGAACCCTACACCCCGAACCCGACACCCCGAACCCGACACCCCGAACCCTACACCCCAAACCCGAGCACTCCGTTATGCCACCTCTGGTCTCTTGGCAGATGTAACTGTATGTTTGCTTTAGAGCAAAACCTAAAGTGTAAACAAGTACAGTGCATTTGGAAAGTATTCAGACCCCTTGACTTTTTCCACATTTTGTAACGTTTTGTAACGTACAGCCTTATTCTAAAATGGATTAAATACATGTGTTTTTCCTCATCAATCTACACACAATACCTCATAATGACATCACAATACCCCATAATGACATCACAATACCCCATAATGACATCACAATTCCCCATAATGACATCACACTACTTCAAAGCAAAAAACAGGTTTTTAGAAATGTTTCCAAATGTATAAAACATTTTTTTTTAAACATACCTTATTGACATAAGTATTCAGACCCTTTGCTATGACACTTGAAATGGAGCTCAGGTGCTTCCTGTTTCCATTTATCATTCTTGAAAAAATTCTACAATTGGATTGTCTTCCACCTGTGGTAAATTCAATTGATTGGACATGATTTGGAAAGGGCTACGAGACAGGATTATGTTGAGACACAGATCTGGGGAAGGGTAGCAATACATTTCTGCAGCATTGAAGGTACCCAATAATAACAATAACATAGTGGCTTCCATCATTCTTAAATGGAAGAAGTTTGGAACCATCAAAACTCTTCCTAGAGCTGACCGCCCAGCCAAACTGAGCAATCGGGGGAGAAGGGTCTTGGTCAGGAAGGTGACCAAGAACCTGATGCTTACTGACATAGCTCCAGAGTTCCTCTGTGGAGATGGGAGAACCTTCCAGAAGGACAACCATCTCTGCAGCACTGTACCACTCAGGTCTTTATGGTAGAGTGGCTAGACTGAAGACGCTCCTCAGTAAAAGGCACGACAGCCCACTTGGAGTTTGCCAAAAAAGCAAGTAAAGGACTCTCGGACCATGAGAAAGCAGATTCTGTGGTCTGATGAAACCAAGATTGAACTCTTTGGCCTGAATGCCAAGCGTCACGTCTGGAGGAAACCTGGCACCATCCCTATGGGGAACTATGGTGGTGGCAGCATCATACTGTTGGGATATCTTTCAGCGGCAGGGACTGGGAGACTAGTCAGGATCAAGGGAAAGATGAACGGAGCAAAGTACAGAGAGATCCTTGATGAAAAACCTGCTCCAGAGCACTCAGGTGCTCAGACTGGGGGCGAAGGTTCACCTTCCAACAGGACAAAACCCATAAGCACACAACCAAAAGACAACGCAGGAGTGGCTTCAGGACAAGTCTCTGAATGTCCTTGAGTGGCCCAGCCAGAGCCCGGACTTGAAACCCCATCGAACATCTCTGGAGAGTCCTGAAAATAGCTGTGCAGCGACTCTCCCCAACCTGATAGAGCTTGAGAGGATCTGCAGAGAAGAATGAGAGAAACTCCCCACATACATGTGTGCCAAGCTTGTAGCGTCATACCCAAGAAGACTCAAGGCTGTAATCACTACCAAAGGTGCTTCAACAAAGAACTGAGTAAAGGGTCTGAATACTTATGTCAATGTGATATTTCAGTTTTTAAAAATTTTATACGATTACAAAAATGTCTAAACCTGTTTTTGCTTTGTCATTATGGGGTATTGGGTGTAGATTGATGAGGGGGGAAACTATTTAATCCATTTTAGAATAAAGCTGTAACGTAACAAAATGTGGAAAAAGTCCAGGGGTCTGAATACTTTCCGGATGCACGGTCTGCAAGGAGCCACCAGAGCCTCCAGTCTGCAAAGAGCCGCCAGTCTGCAAAGAGCCGCCAGTCTGCAAGGAGCCGCCAGTCTGCAAGGAGCCGCCAGAGCCTCCAGTCTGCAAGGAGCCGCCAGAGCCTCCAGTCTGCAAGGAGCCGCCAGAGCCGCCAGTCTGCAAGGAGCCGCCAGTCTGCAAGGAGCCGCCAGAGCCGCCAGTCTGCAAGGAGCCGCCAGTCAGCCAGGATCCGCCAGGACTTTTAAATGGTTATGAATTGTTTTGATTTCTGTTCAACATCCAAATCGGTTCAGGTGTGTTCTGGGTTGTGTTTGCTCACAAGAATACAGCTTGTGAAATGTTTACGCTCTTCCTGTCACGCCCTGACCTTAGATTGCTTTGTATGTTTCTATTTTTAGTTTGGTCAGGGTGTGATGTGGGTGGGTATTCTATGTTGTAGGTCTAGGTTTTCTGTTTCTATGTGTTTGGCCTGGTATGGTTCTCAATCAGAGGCAGCTGTCTATCGTTGTCCCTGATTGAGAGCCATACTTAGGCATTCTGTTTTCCCATTTTGAGTTGTGGGTGATTCTTTTCCGTTTCAGTGTTTGCACCATACGGGACTGTTTCGGTTTTCATTTATTCTCTTGTTCTTTTGTCCGATCTTGACTACTCTTCCTCAGACGAAGAAGAGATTCTTTACACTTCCAAAGTACTAGTGCCTGCATTGTCCTACTCTGTGTTGATCAATACCCGCCCACAACATGTTGTCATATCATCATCTATTATTCAGTCATCTATTCAGTGGTGACTATCTTTTTTTTTTACATGATGCGTAGACAGTATCTTTATTCTGAGCCAACATTGCAAGACATTCTGTTACATTGTGACTTGTAAACGTGGCAGACACAACCAATCTAAGAGATGGCACAACACGCGTGAAAGAAAGCTGCCTAATTTACTAAAAGTGAAGTGTTGGGAAAAACAATGGCTGTGACAACAGGCTGTTTTTGGCGGGTGTTTCTCTGGAGACGGAGGTGTTTGCAGGGAAATAGGAAGATTGTGTGTGTGTGTGTGTGTGTGTGTGTTTATAAAATATGTCACTTGTTTCTAGTTGTTGTTTCTGGTTGATAATCAGAAGCCTGGAACTCTGGAAAGGAAGAGTTATAGATTAGTTTGTTGCAGTCGACCAATTAGAACTAAAAACTGCTCTCACTCTTATCCAACGTTTGTAATTTACAACAGGTTGTGTTCACCTCCTAAAACCACTTCTGTTCTCTCTGTCGGGTTTACAACAGGTTGTGTACATCTCCTAAAACCACTTCTCTTTTCTCTGTCGGGTTTACAACTCCTTGACATCTCACAAAATTGCTGGAATTACGGTTAGTTACTTGACAGTGTGCCATACGGATGTACAGTATGGTTGCAATCAGAGTAGAGTACAGGGAATACATAGCAGAGAGCTGGACAGGGACATTATGGGTTGGAAAAGAGAGATGGACAGGGACATTATGGGTTGGAGAAGAGAGCTGGACACGGACATTATGGGTTGGAGAAGAGAGCTGGACAGGGACATTATGGGTTGGAGAAGAGAGCTGGACAGGGACATTATGGGTTGGAGAAGAGAGCTGGACAGGGACATTATGGGTTGGAGAAGAGAGCTGGACAGGGACATTATGGGTTGGAGAAGAGAGCTGGACAGGGACATTATGGGTTGGAGAAGAGAGCTGGACAGGGACATTATGGGTTGGAGAAGAGAGCTGGACAGGGACATTATGGGTTGGAGAAGAGAGATGGACAGGGACATTATGGGTTGGAGAAGAGAGCTGGACACGGACATTATGGGTTGGAGAAGAGAGCTGGACAGGGACATTATGGGTTGGAGAAGAGAGATGGACAGGGACATTATGGGTTGGAGAAGAGAGATGGACAGGGACATTATGTTTTGGAGAAGAGCTGGACAGGGACATTATGGGTTGGAGAAGAGCTGGACAGGGACATTATGGGTTGGAGAAGAGAGCTGGACAGGGACATTATGGGTTGGAGACAGGCAAAATATGTCTCTTTTGTATGGAGGAGTTTGAAATATGATGTGTATTGAGTGTAAATAGGGAGGATCTCTTGTATAGGAGTGTAAGAAGTATTTGTACTGTGGGTCTATACAGTACAAATCACCATCTTCTTCTTTAGTATTGGATCTGAGTGTGTACAGTGCACCGTGAAATACTGCTGTTTCTGCTCTGATGCCAACACTCATCTCAAAACCTGTTTTTTCAGGACTTTGAAATGAGCCCCCACAAAACAAACTAACCCCAAATAATAGAATTGTTTGTCATTATAGCCTTACCCCCACAATGTTGTGCCGGTATACATTGTTCAGTCAAATGTAGTGACCAAATTGAGTGTTGCTGGTGCACGTGGCTGAGTTTGCCTGATTATGCCAGGGAAAGATGACACATCGCTATGTTGATAGGACAAAATAGAAATGTCATTAAAACTGGCAAACGCTGCATTGCCCAAGCTGAAAGGAGAGTAATGACGTTTCTCATCGCAGTCTGTCGTTCATTAATGTAACATATAATGTGGGGTTGATAATCTGAAACCGTTCAGAATTTAGACTTTACTGTACATTGACTGTGTATGACACACCCATCACCAGGGAAACTATATCCTGGAAACCACAAGGCAAGAGTAAAAGAGGACCGCTAGAGAAACACAAGGAGAACTGGCATGGGGTGGAACAAGCTAGAGAAACACAAGGAGAACTGGCATGGGGTGGAATGAGCTGGAGAAACACATGGAGAACCGGCATGGGGTGGAATGAGCTGGAGAAACACATGGAGAACCGACATGGGGTGGAACGAGCTAGAGAAACACAAGGAGAACCGGCATGGGGTGGAACGAGCTAGAGAAACACAAGGAGAACCGGCATGGGGTGGAACGAGCTAGAGAAACAAGGAGAATCGGCATGGGGTGGAAGGAGTTGGAGAAGACCGCCCAGAACAGAATGAGATGGAGAGGGGGTCGATGCTCCCAGAGGAACAATGGGCCTAAGTTAGTAAGACCTTCCCTTTATTTGATCAGCTGTATAAAATATATATATATATATATATATATCATTCAGCCGTATTAAATATATATATATATATCATTCAGCTGTATTGAATATATATCACTCAGCTTTAATAATGTCTGCATCCCTTATGGGGTCCTATGCTCAGCCCTATAGAGCAGTGCACTGTATAGGCAATAGGGCACCAGCTGGGACTCAGCATGGTACTGGTTCCTACAGATCCATAGTTTTCTGTGATGGTCACGTTAATTTTTGATTCACAAAGTTCAACACAGTGACTGAAATGACATTAAAGAAAGGGGTTAAAGTCAACCAGGCAGGGGATATCATGATATCGAAGTTTTTAAGTGTTTGAATTTTACTGAACAAATATATAAACACAACATGTAAAAGTGTTGGTCCCATGTTTCATGAGCTGAAATAAAAGATCAGAGAAATGTTTTCATACGCACAAAAAGTCTTGTTTCTCTTCAATGTTGTGTACACATTTGTTTACGTGCCTGTTAGTGAGCATTTCTCCTTTTGCCAAGATAATCCATCCACCTGACAGGTGTGGCATATCGAGATGTTTAAACAGCACGTTCATCTTACAACCTGGCTCGAGATTGTAACAAACAATGGGAAACAACACATAAATTTATCCCATAAATAATGTAAACACTCACAACAATAATCAGATGAGGCATGAAGGTCAATAAATTAGGTGTCAACTGCCAAAGTCACAACGAAACATCAATAAGATATGCATGGAGAGAGGAATCGCTTGCTGAATGGGGTAATGGTGGCTTTATGCCACAGCTGAGCTTTCACAGGCGTGCCCTATCAGCACTGACCAACCTCCCAGCTCCGCCCAACTCTCCTACTCCACCTATCAATATCCTGCAGGAAGTAAGCTCAGCAAAACCCAGTAGACAGAGCAGGCAGGGGCCAACACAATCATTACACAGGTGCACCTTGTGCTGGGGACAATAAAAGGCCACTCTAAAATGTGCAGTTTTCTCACATAACACAATGCCACAGATGTCTCAAGTTTTAAGGGGGCATGCAATTGGTACGTTTACTGCAGGAATATCCACCAGAGCTGTTGCCAGATACAGCATTTGAATGTTAATTTCTCTACCAACGTCGTTTTAGAGAATTTGGCAGCACTTCCAACCGGCTTCACAACTGCTGACCACGTGTAACCACGCCAGCCCAGGACCTCCACATCCTTCTTCACCTGCGGGATCGTCTGAGACCAGCCCCCCCGGGCACAGCAGATGAAACTGAGGAGTATTTAAGTCTGTAATAAAACGCTTTTGTGGAGAAAAACTCATGATGATTGGCTGGGCCTGGCTCCCCAGTGGGTGGACCTATGCCCTCCCAGGCCCACCCATGGCTACACCCCTACCCAGTCATGTGAAATCCATAGATTAGGGCCTAATTAATTTGTTTCCATTAACTGATTTCCTTTTATGAACTATAACGCTGTAAAATTGTATAATTGTGTTGCTTGTTGAGTTTATATTTTTCTTCGGTATAGATATGGAAATAAGAAATGTGAAGGAGGTTGCTTCTCAAACGGCACCCTATTCCCTATGTAGTGTAGTGCACTATTTCCCATAGGGCTCTGGTCAAAAGTAGTGCACTATAAAAGGGAATAGGGTGCCATTTGTGAAATGTAATGTAGGTAAGAGGTTAAAGAGCAGAGTCTTAGATCATACCTTATCATGGTTGTCAGTATTATCACTGTTATAGGTAGTATCACAGTTATCCTGTATGTTGGCCTAACATCCTGTATGTTGGACTAACATCCTGTATGCTGGCCTAACTTCCTGTATGCTGGCCTAACATCCTGTATGCTGGCCTAACATCCTGTATGCTGGACTAACATCCTGCATGCTGGCCTAACTTCCTGTATGCTGGTCTAACATCCTGTATGCTGGCCTAACATCCTGTATGCTGGCCTAACATCCTGTATGCTGGCCTAACATCCTGTATGCTGGTCTAACATCCTGTATGCTGGTCTAACATCCTGTATGCTGGTCTAACATCCTGTATGCTGGTCTAACATCCTGTATGCTGGCTTAACATCCCGTATGCTGGCCTAATATCCCGTATGCTGGCCTAACATCCCGTATGCTGGCCTAACATCCCGTATGCTGGCCTAACATCCCGTATGCTGGCCTAACATCCTGTATGCTGGCCTAACATCCTGTATGCTAGCCTAACATCCTGTATGCTGGTCTAACATCCTGTATGCTGGCCTAACATCCTGTCTGTTGGCCTAACATCCTGTATGCTGGTCTAACATCCTGTATGCTGGCCTAACATCCTGTATGCTGGTTTAACATCCTGTATGTTGGCCTAACATCCTGCCTGTATGCATATTTGTTCACTTGAGATTGAAATGTAAAAATGTCATCATATTTATTTTGTCCGGTTAAAGTAGTGATCTGCGAGGGGAGACAATGTGCCCGCTGGGCACTGAACACTCTCTCTCTGATGTGACACTGGTTGCTGGGAGGCACAAACGCTTCCTGGCAACCCTGGCAAGGTGAGGCAGCTCTGATGCATGACCCCTCCATCGCACCAGTGGATCCTCTTCTGCTGGAATGGGTGGCAGAGATAGGTAGACCTTGATCTCTTCTTCTGGGGTGGTTGGAATCTGACCCTCTTCACCTCTCTGCTGCCTTGTTGTGGTGATCTTTCTCAGCAACCAGCCAGGCCTTTCCCCTCCGATGCCGCTGTGGAGGTGTTGGTGGTGGAGGTGCTGCTGGTGCTTTGTGGTTCTTCCCTGACTTGTGCAGCTGTCAGCTTCAAGGCCTCCTGGACACAGCTGTCAGCTTCAAGGTCTCCTGGACCAGCTGTCAGCTTCAAGGCCTCCTGGACACAGCTGTCAGCTGTCAGCTTCATTGCCTCTTGGACACAGCTGTCAGCTTCAAGGCCTCCTGGACACAGCTGTCAGCTGTCAGCTTCAAGGCCTCTTGGACACAGCTGTCAGCTTCAAGGTCTCCTGGACCAGCTGTCAGCTTCAAGGCCTCCTGGACACAGCTGTCAGCTGTCAGCTTCAAGGCCTCTTGGACACAGCTGTGGGCTTCAAGGCCTCCTGGACACAGCTGTCAGCTGTCAGCTTTATTGCCTCTTGGACACAGCTGTCAGCTTCAAGGCCTCCTGGACACAGCTGTCAGCTGTCAGCTTCAAGTTCTCTTGGACACAGCTGTCAGCTTCAAGGCCTCCTGGACAACAGCTGTCCGTGTCAACTTTTGCTCATCTAAAGAGCTCCTTTTGAAGCTGGTGTCAATGAAACAAGCCATGTGCATGATTCTCTTTGCCTTCTCTGTGTATCTGTTGTTAAGGTCTTCTCTCATTATCCTTTTCATCTCCTTGGTCAGGGATGACTCCGTATCATCTCCTTGGTCAGGGATGGCTCCGTATCATCTCCCTGGTCAGGGATGGCTCCGTATAATCTCCTTGGTCAGGGATGGCTCCGTATCATCTCGTTGGTCAGGGATGGCTCCGTATCATCTCCCTGGTCAGGGATGGCTCCGTATCATCTCCCTGGTCAGGGATGGTTCTGTATCCTTTTCATCTCCTTGGTCCGTGATGCCTCCGTAACCTTTTCATCTCCTTGGTCAGGGATGGCTCCGTATCATCTCCCTGGTCAGGGATGGCTCTGTATCCTTTTCATCTCCCTGGTCAGGGATGGCTCTGTATCCTTTTCATCTCCTTGGTCAGGGAATGCTCCGTATCATCTCCTTGGTCAGGGATGGCTCCGTATCATCTCCTTGGTCAGGGATGGCTCCATATCATCTCTCTGGTCAGGGATGGCTCCGTATCATCTCCTTGGTCAGGGATGGCTCCATATCATCTCCCTGGTCAGGGATGGCTCCGTATCATCTCCCTGGTCAGGGATGGCTCCTTATCCTTTTCCTCCAGAACATCACGGGTGATGTGATCCAGGACAGGCTTGATGGCTGACAGTGTCACTCGTGTTTCTGAGGCAAGTGCATCTGTAAACTTGCTCAGGAGGTTCAAGGAGATGGCACAGTTGCTCCCATGACACTTATGTTGGCATCCTTGGGTCATCAGATTCCATGTTCCTCGTTCTCCAGCCAGTGTCACACAGACTGGCTGCTGTTGGCTGAGGAAACACTCAAGCATCTTGTGTGTAGATCCCCCCACATCATCATGGATCAGAGCTTTCTGTAGGCATGTTGAGGTTAGCTTGTTTCTTCTCTCAGTTCTCTTCCAGCTCCATGTGAAGCCTTGGACCAGATGACTGCTGTGAAAACTCTCAGAGCCTTTGAGATGTCCAGGTTCAAATGATGGTCAAAGCACCCAAGTCACAGATCTGGGAACTCTTCAGAAGCATTGATCATGTTTGTTGCGTTGTCTGTGGTTATGCAGACCAGGTCTTTCTGGTTGACCCCCCCCCCCACACTCTTCCAGAATATTCTCAAAAAACTCTCTGACGTGAGCCGTGTTTATTCTGGGAAGAACTGTGTTTCCTGTTCCTGTGCAGGAACCAAAAACTCGCAACATCCGTAACAGGTTTTTAATTAATAAGATGACATAGATAGTAATTGCAATGAGCCTAACAATTGACATAAATACAGGAGTCTTCTATATGAGTTTGTATAGGAGTCTCGTATAGGAGTCTCGTATAGGAGTCTCGTATAGGAGTCTGGTACAGGAGTCTATAGTGTTTCTCCTGTCGGAACACTTTTACAACCAAGTTGACTGCCGGATTTTAAATGAACAAAATATGTTGGTTTGGTGACTAAACTACACATTACATTTGAAACAATGTTTTTTTTCTGATAACTAGTTAAATGCATCCGCCGTGGAGCCCAGTTTCATAAAATGACCATAATTCCCAGCTGCTTGCCGTCGTTTTAAAGTAATCACAAAAAAACAGGCCTTATTTTAGGTCATTTTTCACCCTGCCAGCTCCTATTAGTTCTATTGATCACCGAGGCAACAACTCGTCTTCCGAACATTCTATTCCCAGCCCATTGTTCTATGTCACAATGCCTGCTTCACGTTCATTGGCAATGAGACCTGATCCCGTTGTTGGTAGTTAAAATGACTCATGGAACTATGAGGTCGTCCCATTGTTTCCTATAGGGGAAATATAGGCATGTCTGTATATTTAGACAAATATCTCGCAATGTGTATATTTAGATTTTTTTTTCAAGTTAGTCGCCAATTTAATCATGAGAATCTCCTCTTTGTAATTATGTAAGTCTGGGCAGCGAGCTCGGACGTCATCAAATGCTAGCCCCAAAATACTTTTTGCCTTGGAAAGCTGAGCTCCCCATTGTTTTCCTACGGAGAGGCATGCCGGTCTATGTTCAAAACGGGTTTTAATCAGGAGAATCTCCTCTTTTAATTATGTAAGTCTGGGCAGCGAGCTCGTTTGTCATCGATTACTAGACCAGAAATAATCAGAAGTGTTCATTTCTTCCCTACTTTCTCATTACGCAGACATAAGCACAGTTGACACCATCAAGTGTTTTTTTTTCCAGTTTCGTGAGACGAACAGATTGTAGTGGTAAAAAAAAAGGGATATAATTTTTTGTGCCGTTTAGGCAAAATGGAATTCTAAGCATCACTCCAGTCAAAACAGACTGTGCGAACATTCCATTAATTCATACCTGCTCTCTATATCAAGTCATATGTAGATCATACCTGCTCTCTATATCAAGTCATATGTAGATCATACCTGCTCTCTATATCAAGTCATGTGTAGATCATACCTGCTCTCTATATCAAGTCATATGTAGCTCATACCTGCTCTCTATATCAAGTCATATGTAGATCATACCTGCTCTCTCTATCAAGTCATATGTAGATCATACCTGCTCTCTCTATCAAGTCATATGTAGATCATACCTGCTCTCTATATCAAGTCATATGTACAGTGCCTTGCGAAAGTATTCGGCCCCCTTGAACTTTGCGACCTTTTGCCACATTTCAGGCTTCAAACATAAAGATATAAAACTGTATTTTTGTGTGAAGAATCAACAACAAGTGGGACACAATCATGAAGTGGAACAACATTTATTGGATATTCCAAACTTTTTTAACAAATCAAAAACTGAAAAATTGGGCGTGCAAAATTATTCAGCCCCCTTAAGTTAATACTTTGTAGCGCCACCTTTTGCTGCGATTACAGCTGTAAGTCGCTTGGGGTATGTCTCTATCAGTTTTGCACATCGAGAGACTGACATTTTTTCCCATTCCTCCTTGCAAAACAGCTCGAGCTCAGTGAGGTTGGATGGAGAGCATTTGTGAACAGCAGTTTTCAGTTCTTTCCACAGATTCTCGATTGGATTCAGGTCTGGACTTTGACTTGGCCATTCTAACAGCTGGATATGTTTATTATTGAACCATTCCATTGTAGATTTTGCTTTATGTTTTGGATCATTGTCTTGTTGGAAGACAAATCTCCGTCCCAGTCTCCGGTCTTTTGCAGACTCCATCAGGTTTTCTTCCAGAATGGTCCTGTATTTGGCTCCATCCATCTTCCCATCAATATTAACCATCTTCCCTGTCCCTGCTGAAGAAAAGCAGGCCCAAACCATGATGCTGCCACCACCATGTTTGACAGTGGGGATGGTGTGTTCAGCTGTGTTGCTTTTACGCCAAACATAACGTTTTGCATTGTTGCCAAAAAGTTCAATTTTGGTTTCATCTGACCAGAGCACCTTCTTCCACATGTTTGGTGTGTCTCCCAGGTGGCTTGTGGCAAACTTTAAACGACACTTTTTATGGATATCTTTAAGAAATGGCTTTCTTCTTGCCACTCTTCCATAAAGGCCAGATTTGTGCAATATACGACTGATTGTTGTCCTATGGACAGAGTCTCCCACCTCAGCTGTAGATCTCTGCAGTTCATCCAGAGTGATCATGGGCCTCTTGGCTGCATCTCTGATCAGTCTTCTCCTTGTATGAGCTGAAAGTTTAGAGGGACGGCCAGGTCTTGGTAGATTTGCAGTGGTCTGATACTCCTTCCAATTCAATATTATCGCTTGCACAGTGCTCCTTGGGATGTTTAAAGCTTGGGAAATCTTTTTGTATCCAAATCCGGCTTTAAACTTCTTCACAACAGTATCTCGGACCTGCCTGGTATGTTCCTTGTTCTTCATGATGCTCTCTGCGCTTTTAACGGACCTCTGAGACTATCACAGTGCAGGTGCATTTATACGGAGACTTGATTACACACAGGTGGATTGTATTTATCATCATTAGTCATTTAGGTCAACATTGGATCATTCAGAGATCCTCACTGAACTTCTGGGGAGAGTTTGCTGCACTGAAAGTAAAGGGGCTGAATAATTTTGCACGCCCAATTTTTCAGTTTTAGATTTGTTAAAAAAGTTTGAAATATCCAATAAATGTCGTTCCACTTCATGATTGCGTCCCACTTGTTGTTGATTCTTCACAAAAAAATACAGTTTTATATCTTTATGTTTGAAGCCTGAAATGTGGCAAAAGGTCGCAAAGTTCAAGGGGGCCGAATACTTTCGCAAGGCACTGTAGATCATACCTGCTCTCTCTATCAAGCCATATGTAGATCATACCTGCTCTCTATATCAAGTCATATGTAGATCATACCTGCTCTCTCTATCAAGTCATATGTAGATCATACCTGCTCTCTCTATCAAGTCATATGTAGATCATACCTGCTCTCTCTATCAAGTCATATGTAGATCATACCTGCTCTCTCTATCAAGTCATATGTAGATCATACCTGCTCTCTCTATCAAGTCATATGTAGATCATACCTGCTCTCTATCAAGGCATATGTAGATCATACCTGCTCTCTCTATCAAGTCATATGTAGATCATACCTGCTCTCTATATCAAGTCATGTGTAGATCATACCTGCGCTCTCTATCAAGTCACATGTAGATCATACCTGCTCTCTCTATCAAGTCATATGTAGATCATACCTGCTCTCTCTATCAAGTCATATGTAGATCATACCTGCTCTCTCTATCAAGTCATATGTAGATCATACCTGCTCTCTCTATCAAGTCATGTGTAGATCATACCTGCTCTCTATATCAAGTCATATGTAGATCATACCTGCTCTCTCTATCAAGTCATGTGTAGATCATACCTGCTCTCTCTATCAAGTCATGTGTGGATCATACCTGCTCTCTATATCAAGTCATATGTAGATCATACCTGTTCTCTATATCAAGTCATATGTGGATCATACCTGCTCTCTATATCAAGTCATATGTAGATCATACCTGCTCTCTATATCAAGTCATATGTAGATCATACCTGCTCTCTAAATCAAGTCATATGTAGATCATACCTGCTCTCTCTATCAAGCCATATGTGGATCATACCTGCTCTCTATATCAAGTCATATGTAGATCATACCTGTTCTCTATATCAAGTCATATGTGGATCATACCTGCTCTCTATATCAAGTCATATGTAGATCATACCTGCTCTCTATATCAAGTCATATGTAGATCATACCTGCTCTCTAAATCAAGTCATATGTAGATCATACCTGCTCTCTCTATCAAGCCATATGTGGATCATACCTGCTCTCTATATCAAGTCATATGTAGATCATACCTGCTCTCTCTATCAAGTCATATGTAGATCATACCTGCTCTCTCTATCAAGTCATGTGTAGATCATACCTGCTCTCTATATCAAGTCATATGTAGATCATACCTGCTCTCTCTATCAAGTCATGTGTAGATCATACCTGCTCTCTCTATCAAGTCATCTGTAGATCATACCTGCTCTCTATATCAAGTAATATGTAGATCATACCTGCGCTCTCTATCAAGTCATATGTAGATCATACCTGCTGTCAAGATAAAACGGTAGAACGATAAAGAAAATAAGAAATGTAGAAAAGAAAGAGGATATCTGATGGTTATCCCACGAAGAAGACATTCCCTGATGGTTATCCCACGAAGAAGACATTCCCTGATGGTTATCCCACGAAGAAGACATTCTCTGATGGTTATCCAACCAAGAAGACATTCTCTGATGGTTATCCCACCAAGAAGACATTCTCTGATGGTTATCCCACCAAGAAGACATTCGCTGATGGTTATCCCACGAAGAAGACATTCTCTGATGGTTATCCCACGAAGAAGACATTATCTGATGGTTATCCCACGAAGAAGACATTCCCTGATGGTTATCCCACGAAGAAGACATTCTCGGATGGTTATCCCACGAAGAAGACATTCCCTGATGGTTATCCCACGAAGAAGACATTCCCTGATGGTTATCCCACGAAGAAGACATTCTCTGATGGTTATCCCACGAAGAAGACATTCCCTGATGGTTATCCCACGAAGAAGACATTCCCTGATGGTTATCCCACGAAGAAGACATTCCCTGATGGTTATCCCACGAAGAAGACATTCCCTGATGGTTATCCCACGAAGAAGACATTCTCTGATGGTTATCCCACGAAGAAGACATTCTCTGATGGTTATCCCACAAAGAAGACATTCTCTGATGGTTATCCCACGAAGAAGACATTCTCTGATGGTTATCCCACGAAGAAGACATTCTCTGATGGTTATCCCACGAAGAAGACATTCTCTGATGGTTATCCCACGAAGAAGACATTCTCTGATGGTTATCCCACGAAGAAGACATTCCCTGATGGTTATCCCACGAAGAAGACATTCCCTGATGGTTATCCCACGAAGAAGACATTCCCTGATGGTTATCCCACGAAGAAGACATTCTCTGATGGTTATCCCACGAAGAAGACATTCCCTGATGGTTATCCCACGAAGAAGACATTCTCTGATGGTTATCCCACGAAGAAGACATTCTCTGATGGTTATCCCACGAAGAAGACATTCCCTGATGGTTATCCCACGAAGAAGACATTCCCTGATGGTTATCCCACGAAGAAGACATTCCCTGATGGTTATCCCACGAAGAAGACATTCCCTGATGGTTATCCCACGAAGAAGACATTCTCTGATGGTTATCCCACGAAGAAGACATTCCCTGATGGTTATCCCACGAAGAAGACATTCTCTGATGGTTATCCCACGAAGAAGACATTCTCTGATGGTTATCCCACGAAGAAGACATTCCCTGATGGTTATCCCACGAAGAAGACATTCCCTGATGGTTATCCCACGAAGAAGACATTCTCTGATGGTTATCCCACGAAGAAGACATTCCCTGATGGTTATCCCACGAAGAAGACATTCCCTGATGCTTATCCCACGAAGAAGACATTCCCTGATGGTTATCCCACGAAGAAGACATTCTCTGATGGTTATCCCACGAAGAAGACATTCTCTGATGGTTATCCCACGAAGAAGACATTCCCTGATGGTTATCCCACGAAGAAGACATTCCCTGATGGTTATCCCACGAAGAAGACATTCCCTGATGGTTATCCCACGAAGAAGACATTCCCTGATGGTTATCCCACGAAGAAGACATTCCCTGATGGTTATCCCACCAAGAAGACATTCCCTGATGGTTATCCCACGAAGAAGACATTCTCTGATGGTTATCCCACGAAGAAGACATTCCCTGATGGTTATCCCACGAAGAAGACATTCTCTGATGGTTATCCCACGAAGAAGACATTCCCTGATGGTTATCCCACGAATAAGACATTCCCTGATGGTTATCCCACGAAGAAGACATTCCCTGATGGTTATCCCACGAAGAAGACATTCTCTGATGGTTATCCCACGAAGAAGACATTCCCTGATGGTTATCCCACGAAGAAGACATTCCCTGATGGTTATCCCACAAAGAAGACATTCCCTGATGGTTATCCCACGAAGAAGACATTCCCTGATGGTTATCCCACGAAGAAGACATTCCCTGATGGTTATCCCACGAAGAAGACATTCTCTGATGGTTATCCCACGAAGAAGACATTCTCTGATGGTTATCCCACGAAGAAGACATTCTCTGATGGTTATCCCACGAAGAAGACATTCCCTGATGGTTATCCCACGAAGAAGACATTCTCTGATGGTTATCCGACGAAGAATACATTCCCTGATGGTTATCCCACGAAGAAGACATTCCCTGATGGTTATCCCACGAAGAAGACATTCCCTGATGGTTATCCCACGAAGAAGACATTCCCTGATGGTTATCCCACGAAGAAGACATTCCCTGATGGTTATCCCACGAAGAAGACATTCCCTGATGGTTATCCCACGAAGAAGACATTCTCTGATGGTTATCCCACGAAGAAGACATTCTCTGATGGTTATCCCACGAAGAAGACATTCCCTGATGGTTATCCCACGAAGAAGACATTCCCTGATGGTTATCCCACGAAGAAGACATTCCCTGATGGTTATCCCACGAAGAAGACATTCCCTGATGGTTATCCCACGAAGAAGACATTCCCTGATGGTTATCCCACCAAGAAGACATTCCCTGATGGTTATCCCACGAAGAAGACATTCCCTGATGGTTATCCCACGAAGAAGACATTCCCTGATGGTTATCCCACGAAGAAGACATTCCCTGATGGTTATCCCACGAAGAAGGCATTCCCTGATGGTTATCCCACGAAGAAGACATTCCCTGATGGTTATCCCACGAAGAAGACATTCTCTGATGGTTATCCCACGAAGAAGACATTCCCTGATGGTTATCCCACGAAGAAGACATTCTCTGATGGTTATCCCACGAAGAAGACATTCTCTGATGGTTATCCCACGAAGAAGACATTCCCTGATGGTTATCCCACGAAGAAGACATTCCCTGATGGTTATCCCACGAAGAAGACATTCCCTGATGGTTATCCCACGAAGAAGACATTCTCTGATGGTTATCCCACGAAGAAGACATTCTCTGATGGTTATCCCACGAAGAAGACATTCTCTGATGGTTATCCCACGAAGAAGACATTCTCTTTCACTTTTCCTCACACTGCATTAAGTCCTGTATAGTCATTACCCTCCAAGGTGGAACAGTGTCTGTCTCACAACTTCAACACATTTCTATAGAAGTCTATAGAAGTCAGTTCTGTATATTCCATCACGTAAATCTGGTGTTGTAAAATCCTCCCTGTGCACATGGTGTCCTATTGGGATAATCCTTTACAAAGCCATTTCAGATCATATGAAGGTGAAAATGATTCTGTCATGTCGAGGAAGGGAGAAAAAAAACAAGGTTATATATTGACCAATAGTGAGTGACGTTTAGAATTATAAAGGTTCTATCTGCAAAAAAATGACTCAGAGATAATTGGCTTACATTTCAGAACCCCCATTGATTTGAATGGTGTGAGATTGATTTTTTTTTTAATCTTGTATTATTTCAATTAAAATACATGACTTGGTGTAATTAGATGAGGTGGAGAACATTGCACAGAACAATGTCAATAAATACATGTTGACAGAAATCCCAAGCTCTTGTCATATAATTACAGCTGCACACATCAACATTCACACAGTTACAACATATATAAGGGGAAATACAACACTGCTCCATAACTGTAAACTCTGACAGTAGGGCCAAGCATTGACCGTCCCTCCCCACAGTCATCCAACATGACGTAGAAGCTGGACGTGAACACATGAAAGTCTGGCTATCATCATCGTTTCATTTATTCCCGTCCTCTGGTGAAGAATCCCTCTCTTACTACGCCTCTCCCTGTTGACTTGTCTGGCGCTGGCAGGTAGGGGTGTTATAGCTCATCCGGTGAGCTCAATGAAGTTCAGTGTAATGGCTGTTGCTTTTACCGGAGGCTCCCCGTGGGCCGGCTTAAATCGGCACTCTGAGATTCTTCATGACGGACGTGTTAGGGGCATATCTGTCCACAGCTGTAACTCCTGTATCTAACTCTCTGTGTTGCTTTCAATGGCTGTCCTTCACTCAAGTTTTGCTTAACTATGACTAGATTACATGAGCTGATTTAAGTAGTAGAAGTAGTAGAACTAGAAGTAGTACTGGTGGTAGTAGTAGTAGTAGTAGAAATAGTAGTAGTACTGGTGGTAGTAGTAGTAGTAGTACTGGTGGTAGTAGTAGTAGGAGTAGTAGTAGTAGTAGTAGTAGTAGTACTGGTGGTAGTAGTAGTACTGGTGGTAGTAGTAGTAGTAGTAGTAGTAGTAGTAGTAGAAATTGTAGTAGTACTGGTGGTAGTAGTAGTAGTAGTAGTAGTAGTAGTAGTAGTAGAAATAGTAGTAGTACTGGTGGTAGTAGTAGTAGTACCGGTGGTGGTAGTAGTAGTAGTAGTAGTAGTAGTAGTAGTAGTAGTAGTAGAAATAGAAGTAGTACTGGTGGTAGTAGTAGTAGTACTGGTGGTAAAATAAGTAGTACTGGTGGTAGTAGTAGTAGTAGTACTGGTGGTAGTAGTAGTAGTACTGGTGGTAGTAGTAGTACTGGCGGTAGTAGAAGTAGTAGTAGTGGAATGAGTACTGGAGGTAGGAGTAGTAGTACTGGCAGTAGTGGTGGTAGTAGTAGTAGTGTTATTAGTAGTAGTAGTAGTGTTATTAGTAGTAGTGTTATTAGTAGTAGTAGTCGTAGTGGTAGTAGTAGTAGTAGTAGTAGTGTTATTTGTAGTAGTAGTATTAGTGGTATTATTGTTAGTAGTAGTAGTAGTAGTAGCAGTAGTGTTTGTAGTAGTAGTGTTATTAGTAGTAGTGTTATTAGTAGTAGTGTTATTAGTAGTAGTAGTAGTAGTAGTAGTAGTAGTAGTAGTGTTATTAGTAGTAGTGTTATTAGTAGTAGTAGTGTTATTATTATTATTAGTAGTAGTAGTAGCAGTAGTGTTTGTAGTAGTAGTAGTAGTAGTAGTAGTGTTATTAGTAGTAGTAGTATTAGTGGTATTATTATTATTAGTAGTAGTAGTAGTAGTAGTAGTGGTATTATTATTATTAGTAGTAGTGTTAGTGGTGTTATTTGTAGTAGTGGTAGTGGTAGTAGTTCTAGTAGTAGTAGTGGTATTAGTGGTATTATTATTAGTAGTAGTAGTAGTGGTATTATTATTATTAGTAGTACTAGTGTTAGTAGTATTAGTGGTGTTATTGTTATTATTAGTAGTAGTAGTAGTGTTAGTAGTATTAGTGGTGTTATTATTATTATTATTAGTGGTAGTATTATTATTAGTAGTAGTATTAGTGGTATTATTATTATTAGTAGTACTAGTGTTAGTAGTATTAGTGGTGTTATTGGTATTATTATGACAACAAGGTTGATGAAATCCGAGCAAGGGTAGCATTCCAGAGGGACATCAGAGATTGTAACGTTCTTTGCTTCACGGAAACGTGGCTTACTGGAGAGACGCTATCTGAGGCGGTGCAGCCAACAGGTTTCTCCACGCATCACGCAGACAGAAACAAACATCTTTCTGGTAAGAAGAGGGCGGGGGCGTATGCCTTATGACTAACGTGACATGGTGTGATGAAAGAAACATACAGGAACTCAAATCCTTCTGTTCACCTGATTTAGAATTCCTCACAATCAAATGTAGACCGCATTATCTACCAAGAGAATTCTCTTCGATTATAATCACAGCCGTATATATCCCCCCCCAAGCAGACACATCGTTGGCTCTGAATGAACTTTATTTGACTCTTTGCAAACTGGAAACCATTTATCCGGAGGCTGCATTCATTGTAGCTGGGGATTTTAACAAGGCTAATCTGAAAACAAGACTCCCTAAATTTTATCAGCATATCGATTGCGCAACCAGGGGTGGAAAGACCTTGGATCATTGTTACTCTAACTTCCGCGACGCATATAAGGCCCTGCCCCGCCCCCCTTTCGGAAAAGCTGACCACGACTCCATTTTGTTGATCCCTGCCTACAGACAGAAACTAAAACAAGAGGCTCCCACGCTGAGGTCTGTCCAACGCTGGTCCGACCAAGCTGACTCCACACTCCAAGACTGCTTCCATCACGTGGACTGGGACATGTTTCGTATTGCGTCAGACAACAACATTGACGAATACGCTGATTCGGTGTGCGAGTTCATTAGAACGTGCGTTGAAGATGTCGTTCCCATAGCAACGATTAAAACATTCCCTAACCAGAAATGGATTGATGGCAGCATTCGCGTGAAACTGAAAGCGCGAACCACTGCTTTTAATCAGGGCAAGGTGTCTGGTAACATGACCGAATACAAACAGTGCAGCTATTCCCTCCGCAAGGCTATCAAACAAGCGAAGCGTCAGTACAGAGACAAAGTAGAATCTCAATTCAACGGCTCAGACACAAGAGGCATGTGGCAGGGTCTACAGTCAATCACGGACTACAGGAAGAAATCCAGCCCAGTCACGGACCAGGATGTCCTGCTCCCAGGCAGACTAAATAACTTTTTTGCACGCTTTGAGGACAATACAGTGCCACTGACACTGCCTGCAACGAAAACTTGCGGTCTCTCCTTCACTGCAGCCGAGGTGAGTAAGACATTTAAACGTGTTAACCCTCGCAGGGCTGCAGGCCCAGACGGCATCCCCAGCCGCGCCCTCAGAGCATGCGCAGACCAGCTGGCCGGTGTGTTTACGGACATATTCAATCAATCCCTATACCAGTCTGCTGTTCCCACATGCTTCAAGAGGGCCACCATTGTTCCTGTTCCCAAGAAAGCTAAGGTAACTGAGCTAAACCCTGGGTCTCGACCCCACTCCAATTTGCTTACCGCCCAAATAGGTCCACAGACGATGCAATCTCAACCACACTGCACACTGCCCTAACCCATCTGGACAAGAGGAATACCTATGTGAGAATGCTGTTCATTGACTACAGCTCGGCATTCAACACCATAGTACCCTCCAAGCTCGTCATCAAGCTCGAGACCCTGGGTCTCGACCCCGCCCTGTGCAACTGGGTACTGGACTTCCTGACGGGCCGCCCCCAGGTGGTGAGGGTAGGCAACAACATCTCCTCCCCGCTGATCCTCAACACTGGGGCCCCACAAGGGTGCGTTCTGAGCCCTCTCCTGTACTCCCTGTTCACCCACGACTGCGTGGCCACGCACGCCTCCAACTCAATCATCAAGTTTGCGGACGACACAACAGTGGTAGGCTTGATTACCAACAACGACGAGACGGCCTACAGGGAGGAGGTGAGGGCCCTCGGAGTGTGGTGTCAGGAAAATAACCTCACACTCAACGTCAACAAAACTAAGGAGATGATTGTGGACTTCAGGAAACAGCAGAGGGAACACCCCCCTATCCACATTGATGGAACAGTAGTGGAGAGGGTAGCAAGTTTTAAGTTCCTCGGCATACACATCACAGACAAACTGAATTGGTCCACTCACACAGACAGCATTGTGAAGAAGGCGCAGCAGCGCCTCTTCAACCTCAGGAGGCTGAAGAAATTCGGCTTGTCACCAAAAGCACTCACAAACTTCTACAGATGCACAATCGAGAGCATCCTGGCGGGCTGTATCACCGCCTGGTACGGCAACTGCTCCGCCCTCAACCGTAAGGCTCTCCAGAGGGTAGTGAGGTCTGCACAACGCATCACCGGGGGCAAACTACCTGCCCTCCAGGACACCTACACCACCCGATGTCACAGGAAGGCCATAAAGATCATCAAGGACATCAACCACCCGAGCCACTGCCTGTTCACCCCGCTATCATCCAGAAGGCGAGGTCAGTACAGGTGCATCGAAGCTGGGACCGAGAGACTGAAAAACAGCTTCTATCTCAAGGCCATCAGACTGTTAAACAGCCACCACTAACATTGAGTGGCTGCTGCCAACACACTGACTCAACTCCAGCCACTTTAATAATGGGAATTGATGGGAAATGATGTAAATATATCACTAGCCACTTTAAACAATGCTACCTTATATAATGTTACTTACCCTACATTATTCATCTCATATGCATACGTATATACTGTACTCTATATCATCGACCGTATCCTTATGTAATACATGTATCACTAGCCACTTTAACTATGCCACTTTGTTTACATACTCATCTCATATGTATATACTGTACTCGATACCATCTACTGTATCTTGCCTATGCTGCTCTGTACCATCACTCATTCATATATCCTTATGTACATATTATTTATCCCCTCACACTGTGTACAAGACAGTAGTTTTGGAATCGTTAGTTAGATTACTTGTTGGTTATTACTGCATTGTCGGAACTAGAAGCACAAGCATTTCGCTACACTCGCATTAACTTCTGCTAACCATGTGTATGTGACAAATACAATTTGATTTGATTTGATTTGATTTGATTTATTATTATTAGTAGTAGTGTTAGTAGTATTAGTGGTATTATTATTATTATTATTATTAGTAGTATTAGTAGTAGTATTAGTAGTAGTAGTAGTAGTGGTATTATTATTATTATTAGTAGTAGTAGTAGTAGTGGTATTATTATTATTAGTAATAGTAATAGTGTTAGTGGTGTTATTTGTAGTAGTCGTAGTGTTAGTGGTAGTAGTAGTAGTAGTAGTAGTAATAGTAGTAGTAGTAGTAGTATTAGTAGTAGTAGTATTAGTGGTATTATTATTATTAGTAGTACTAGTGTTAGTAGTATTAGTGGTGTTATTATTATTAGTTGTAGGAGTGTTAGTAGTATTAGTGGTATTATTATTATTAGTAGTAGTAGTAGTGCTATTAGTAGCAGTAGTAGTAGTGTTAGTAGTGGTAGTAGTAGTAGTAGTAGTAGTAGTAGTAGTAGTAGTAGTAGTAGTAGTGTTAGTAGTAGTAGTAGTGTTAGTAGTGTTAGTGGTAGTAGTAGTAGTAGTAGTAGTAGTAGTAGTGTTAGTAGTGGTAGTGGTAGTGGTAGTGGTAGTGGTAGTAGTAGTAGTAGTAGTAGTAGTAGTAGTGTTAGTAGTGGTAGTGGTAGTTGTAGTAGTAGTAGTAGTGTTAGTAGTGGTAGTGGTAGTAGTAGTGGTAGTAGTAGTAGTAGTAGTAGTAGTAGTAGTGTTAGTAGTATTAGTGGTGTTATTATTATTAGTAGTAGTAGTGTTAGTAGTATTATTAGTAGTAGTAGTAGTAGTAGTGGTAGTAGTAGTAGTAGTAGTAGTGTTATTATTATTATTAGTAGTAGTAGTCGTAGTAGTAGTGGTAGTGGTAGTAGTAGTGGTAGTAGTAGTGGTTGTAGTAGTAGTGTTAGTAGTGGTAGTGGTAGTAGTAGTGGTATTAGTAGTAGTAGTAGTAGTGTTAGTAGTGGTAGTGGTAGTAGTAGTGGTATTAGTAGTAGTAGTAGTAGTAGTGTTAGTAGTATTAGTGGTGTTATTATTATTAGTAGTAGTAGTGTTAGTAGTATTAGTGGTGTTATTATTATTAGTAGTAGAAGTAGTAGTGCTATTAGTAGCAGTAGTAGTAGTGTTAGTAGTGGTAGTGGTAGTAGTAGTGGTAGTAGTAGTAGTAGTAGTAGTAGTAGTAGTGTCAGTAGTGGTAGTAGTAGTAGTAGTAGTAGTAGTGTTAGTAGTATTAGTGGTGTTATTATTAGTAGTAGTAGTAGTGTTAGTAGTATTAGTGGTGTTATTATTATTAGTAGTAGTAGTAGTAGTGCTATTAGTAGCAGTAGTAGTAGTGTTAGTAGTGGTAGTGGTAGTAGTAGTGGTAGTAGTAGTAGTAGTGTTAGCAGTAGTAGTGCTATTAGTAGCAGTAGTAGTAGTGTTAGTAGTGGTAGTAGTAGTAGTAGTAGTGTTAGTGTTAGTAGTGGTAGTAGTAGTAGATGTAGTGGTAGTAGTAGTAGTAGTAGTAGTGGTATTATTAGTAGTGGTAGTAGTAGTGGTAGTATTAGCCGTAGTGGTAGTAGTAGTAGTAGTGCAGCTACATAGTAGTAGTAGTGTTATTTTTAGTAGTGGTAGGAGTAGTAGTAGTAGTAGTCGTAGTAGTAGTAGTTTTAGTAGTAGTGGTAGTAGTGTTATTATTAGTAGTAGTGGTATTAGTAGTAGTGGTATTAGTAGTAGTGTTATTAGTAGTAGTGGTAGTAGTAGTAGTAATACTAGTAGTAGTGGTAGTAGTAGTTAGTAGTAGTTGTTAGTATTAGTAGCAGTAGTAGTTAGTAGCAGGAGTAGTTAGTAGTAGTAGTAGTAGTAGTAGTAGTAGTAGTTGGTAGCAGTAGTAGTAGTTAGTAGTAGTAGTAGCAGTTAGTAGCAGGACTAGTTAGTAGCAGTAGTAGTAGTTTGTAGCAGTAGTAGCAGTAGTAATAGTTAGTAGTAGCAGTAGTAGTAGTGGTGGTAGTAGTTAGTATCAGTAGTAGTAGAAGTTAGTAGCAGTAGTAGTAGTAGTAGTAGTAGTAGTTTATGGATCCCATCTTGATGTTAATCTTCCTTCAATCTTTGCTCTCATCTAATTGGAGGACAAATAACAAAGTGCCTTCCTAGTGGACCCCTAGTCCCTATCTAGTGCACTACTTTTGACCAAGGCCCATAGGGGTCTCTGATCAAATGTAGTGCACTAGATAGGTAGTGTCCCGCACTCTATTCTCTAAGTAACAACCTAATTACAGTAGACTAGGAGCTGAATAAATCACACAGAAAGGTGTTTATCTACCACAAAAACTTGATGGATTAATACTTGGCTCGGTGAGTGTGTCATCTAGCTGTAATAACAGAGCTTTCGTTACTGTTAAAACACTAACACACTCTCCATTACACTGATCTCCCTTCGCAGTATGGTTAATGAATTAGGATCTTGTTCAGTTTAATGTTTTAATCATATTTCAATCATTAATATCTAAAGCTATTACGTCTTTAATTCATTGGGTAGTCCGTTTTCATTTATCAAACTAAAAACAGTGGAGTTCATTTGTCTTTTGGCTGTTCCAATTGCTTAGTCTGGAAGTAGAATGTATTAGTGTATTCATGTGTTGTTGCTAACTTTTTGTATTGAACAAAATATATCTAGGGGACTTTTTAAATCATAAATCATGCTCTCCACAGACCCCACGCACTCCTGCTTAAACCCATCTCTCTCTCTCTCTCTCTGTATCTTTGCCCCATCCATCTATATTTGCTCCACCCCCTTTACCACATGTTGTGTTACTTAACCGATCTATCCTCTGGCTAAGTAACAACATGATCCTGTGGAATAATGAATCATGTGCATCATAATAAAGATTACATTATTTCACTAGGCAATGTACCCAAATGTGATGCCCTCTGTGCAAAGGATTTATTCATTCCTCATTAATATATTCTGAAAGATTCAGTTCCAGACAGACTGAGAAGGACATAAGTCCTCATAGACCAAAAAGGAAGTCCTCATAGACCACAAAGGAAGTCCTCATAGACCACAAAGGAAGTCCTCATAGACCATAAAGGAAGTCCTCATAGACCATAAAGGAAGTCCTCAGAAACCACAAAGGAAGTCCTCATAGACCATAAAGGAAGACCTCATAGACCACAAAGGAAGTCCTCATAGACCATAAAGGAAGTCCTCAGAAACCACAAAGGAAGTCCTCATAGACCACAAAGGAAGTCCTCATAGACCACAAAGTAAGTCTTCATAGACCACAAAGGAAGTGCTCATAAACCTCAAAGGAAGTCCTCATAGACAACAAAGGAAATCCTCATAGACCACCAAGGAAGTCCTCATAGACAACAAAGGAAATCCTCATAGACCACAAAGGAAGTCCTCATAGACCACAAAGGAAGTACTCATAGACCACAAAGGAAGTCCTCATAGACCACAAAGGAAGTCCTCATAGGCCACAAAGGAAGTCCTCATAAACCACAAAGGAAGTCCTCATAAACCACAAAGGAAGTCCTCATAAACCACAAAGCTTACAGGTGCATTTCTCTGTGATGAAAATAGCCAATTCCCCTAACAGGTATTCAACAGGAATGGGAGTAGATGATGAAGTGATTCATCCCCAGTCAGGCAGCTCTGCTCAGAGAAATCCATCCGTCTGGTTCTCTGTTGGAGGCCTTCTCTTCTGTAGTTATCTAGTAATGATTCCTGGGCAACGATTCTATTCCATAACCATGTATGTGGCCCGAATGGGACCTTACATTCCCTCTATAGTGCACTAGTCTTGACCAGGGCCCATAGGGTAGTGCACTAATTAGTGAATCAGTTGCCATTTGGGATACAGCCCATGTGATATGGCAACAGACCCAGGTCCTGTAGGTCAGTTAGACAACACATGTAGCAGTCATTCACCCTCTGGGGAACATAATGACTTTATCCATCAAGTCCAAAGACCTTAGAAAATGATTGACTAGTTTAGGAAACAAATCTGGATTTTCTTCAAGTATTTGCTTGTTTTTATTTATTTATTTGTGCTTTAAATAGATTTTTAAAAATCCCGACCATCTTCATTTGACAATAACACCGAACCCAAACCGGATGCACGCCATCGTGCGCCAATAGATTTTGTCCCATCACATTAAACGCGATCACGACACGTAGGTTGAAATATCAAAACAAACTCGAAAAGTATCAAAGGTGGAAAAGCATTAAACATTCATGGCAATTTAGCTAGCCAGCTTGCTGTTGCTAGCAAATGTGTCCTATTTAGCCAGCTTGCTGTTGCTAGCAATTGTGTCCTATTTAGCTAGCCAGCTTGCAGTTGCTAGCAAATGTGTCCTATTTAGCTAGCCAGCTTGCAGTTGCTAGCAAATGTGTCCTATTTAGCTAGTCAGCTTGCTGTTGCTAGCAAATGTGTCCTATTTAGCTAGCCAGCTTGCAGTTGCTAGCAAATGTGTCCTATTTAGCTAGCCAGCTTGCAGTTGCTAGCAAATGTGTCCTATTTAGCTAGCCAGCTTGCTGTTGCTAGCAAATGTGTCCTATTTAGCTAGCCAGTTTGCAGTTGCTAGCAAATGTGTCCTATTTAGCTAGCCAGCTTGCAGTTGCTAGCAAATGTGTCCTATTTAGCTAGTCAGCTTGCTGTTGCTAGCAAATGTGTCCTATTTAGCTAGCCAGCTTGCTGTTGCTAGCAAATGTGTCCTATTTAGCTAGCCAGCTTGCTGTTGCTAGCAAATGTGTCCTATTTAGCTAGCTTGCTGTTGCTTGCTAATTTGTCCTGGAATATAAACATTGAGTTGTTATTTTACCAGAAATGCACAAGTTCCTCTACTCCGACAATTAATCCACATAAAACAGTCAACCAAATAATTTCTAGTCATCTCTCCCCCTTCCAGGCTTTTTCTTCTTCAAACTTATATGGCGATTGGAATCTAACTTTCATAGGTGTAGTACAATGACTGACCGACCTCCGTTCGTCTTTCAGTCACCCACGTGGGTATAACCCGTGAGGAGATGGCACGTGAGTATCTGCTTCTATAAACCAACGAGGTGGGAGATGGGAGAGGCATGACTTCACCACGTTCAGCCTCACAAATAGAACTGACTTCTATTTTAGCGCCTGGCAACGTAGACACTCGTTGGCGCACGTGAGCAGTGTGGGTGCAATGATTGAATAACATGTATGTGTACATTTATTTTGCAACGCTCGCGCAAGGTGTGGCCAGCATGTCTGGGTGTTATTGGTCAGCTCCATGTGATGTAACCCTGTCTGGGTGTTATTGGTCAGCTCCATGTGATGTAACCCTGCCTGGGTGTTATTGGTCAGCTCCATGTGATGTAACCCTGTCTGGGTGTTATTGGTAGCTCCATGTGATGTAACCCTGTCTGGGTGTTATTGGTCAGCTACATGTGATGTAACCCTGTCTGGGTGTTATTGGTCAGCTACATGTGATGTAACCCTGTCTGGGTGTTATTGGTCAGCTACATGTGATGTAACCCTGTCTGGGTGTTATTGGTCAGCTACATGTGATGTAAGCTATAGGTAACCCTGTCTGGGTGTTATTGGTCAGCTACATGTGATGTAACCCTGTCTGGGTGTTATTGGTCAGCTACATGTGAGGTAACCTATAGGTAATCCTGTCTGGGTGTTATTGGTCAGCTACATGTGAGGTAACCTATAGGTAACCCTGTCTGGGTGTTATTGGTCAGCTACATGTGATGTAACCCTGACTGGGTGTTATTGGTCAGCTACATGTGATTTAACCCTGTCTGGGTGTTATTGGTCAGCTACATGTGATGTAACCCTGTCTGGGTGTTATTGGTCAGCTACATGTGATGTAACCCTGTCTGGGTGTTATTGGTCAGCTACATGTGAGGTAACCTATAGGTAACCCTGTCTGGGTGTTATTGGTCAGCTACATGTGAGGTAACCTATAGGTAACCCTGTCTGGGTGTTATTGGTCAGCTACATGTGATGTAATCCTGACTGGGTGTTATTGGTCAGCTACATGTGAGGTAACCTATAGGTAACCCTGTCTGGGTGTTATTGGTCAGCTACATGTGATGTAATCCTGACTGGGTGTTATTGGTCAGCTACATGTGAGGTAACCTATAGGTAACCCTGTCTGGGTGTTATTGGTCAGCTACATGTGAGGTAACCTATAGGTAACCCTGTCTGGGTGTTATTGGTCAGCTACATGTGATGTAATCCTGACTGGGTGTTATTGGTCAGCTACATGTGAGGTAACCTATAGGTAACCCTGTCTGGGTGTTACAGTAGAGAGGCTATATACAGTAGAGAGGCTATATACAGAAGAGAGGCTATAGACAGTAGAGAGGCTATATACAGTAGAGAGGCTATATACAGTAGAGAGGTTGTATACAGTAGAGAGGCTATATACAGTAGCGAGGCTATATACAGTAGAGAGGCTATATACAGTAGAGAGGCTATATACAGAAGAGAGGCTATAGACAGTAGTGAGGCTATAGACAGTAGAGAGGCTGTATACAGTAGAGAGGCTATATACAGTAGCCAGGCTATATACAGTAGAGAGGATATATACAGTAGACAGGCTATATACAGTAGAGAGACTATAGATAGTAGAGAGGCTATATAAGGTAGAGAGGCTATATACAGTAGAGAGGCTATATACAGTAGAAAGGCTATATACAGTAGAGAGGCTATATACAGTAGCGAGGCTATATACAGTAGTGAGGCTATAACAGTAGCGAGACAATAGATAGTAGAGAGGCTATATACAGTAGAGAGGCTATATACAGTAGACAGGCTATATACAGTAGAGAGGCTATATACAGTAGAGAGGCTATATACAGTAGAGAGGCTATATACAGTAGAGAGGCTATATACAGTACAGAGGCTATGCACAGTAGACAGGCTTTATACAGTAGAGAGGCTATAGACAGTAGAGAGGCTATAGATAGTAGAGAGGCTATATACAGTAGAGAGGCTATATACAGTAGAGAGGCTATATACAGTAGAGAGGCTATGTACAGTAGACAGGCTATATACAGTAGACAGGCTATATACAGTAGAGAGACTATAGAGAGTAGAGAGGCTATATAAGGTAGAGAGGCTATATACAGTAGAGAGGCTATATACAGTAGAAAGGCTATATACAGTAGAGAGGCTATATACAGTAGCGAGGCTATATACAGTAGTGAGGCTATAACAGTAGCGAGACAATAGATAGTAGAGAGGCTATATACAGTAGAGAGGCTATATACAGTAGACAGGCTATATACAGTAGAGAGGCTATATACAGTAGAGAGGCTATATACAGTAGAGAGGCTATATACAGTAGAAAGGCTATATACAGTAGAGAGGCTATATACAGTAGAGAGGCTATGTACAGTAGTGAGGCTATAACAGTAGCTAGACAATAGATAGTAGAGAGGCTATATACAGTAGAGAGGCTATATACAGTAGACAGGCTATATACAGTAGAGAGGCTATATACAGTAGAGAGGCTATATACAGTAGAGAGGCTATATACAGTAGAGAGGCTATATACAGTACAGAGGCTATGCACAGTAGACAGGCTTTATACAGTAGAGAGGCTATAGACAGTAGAGAGGCTATAGATAGTAGCGAGGCTATATACAGTAGAGAGGCTATATACAGTAGAGAGGCTATATACAGTAGAGAGGCTATAGACAGTAGTGAGGCTATAGACAGTAGAGAGGCTATATACAGTAGTGAGGCTATAACAGTACCGAGGCTACATACAGACAGCGGTTAGTCAGGCTGATTGAGGTAGTATGTACATGTAGTTAAAGTGACTAAGTGGCTGATAGAGGTGGTGTAGAAACGGCTCCATTCTGATGAGATTTAGCTGTCTATCAAAACCTCCCTATGTTTAAATGAGTGCTATTTGCGGTTTAAAATGTTTTGAGATGTTTTTAGGATTTTTCCCATCAACCCTCATGCCACAAAACAATGTCGCAGAAACTATTCTCAAATTAATTTATTTCAGGCTCTCTCTCTCTGCTTCCTACCACTTGTCAATGTCAGAGAGGAGCACGTCTTCTCATCTATTTATAGGAGCCAGGTGTTGTATTCAAAGTTTAATGTGTCTTCTTCCTGCTTGAATGATATCTGCTTCATTTAGCTGTCGACTTCTCATTCAATTCACGTCGAGGTAAATGTTATGTAATTCAGATTTGACTTGATGTAAATAAATTTGACTTGACTGACAATGTTTCGACAAAGATACTTGACTGACAATGTTTCGACAAAGATACTTGACTGACAATGTTTCGACAAAGATACTTGACTGACAATGTTTCGACAAAGATACTTGACTGACAATGTTTCGACAAAGATACTTTACTGACAATGTTTCGACAAAGATACTTGACTGACAATGTTTCGACAAAGATACTTGACTGACAATGTTTCGACAAAGATACTTGACTGACAATGTTTCGACAAAGATACTTGACTGACAATGTGTCGACAAAGATACTTGACTGACAATGTTTCGACAAAGATACTTGACTGACAATGTTTCGACAAAGATACTTGACTGACAATGTGTCGACAAAGATACTTGACTGACAATGTTTCGACAAAGATACTTGACTGACAATGTTTCGACAAAGATACTTGACTGACAATGTTTCGACAAAGATACTTGACTGACAATGTTTCGACAAAGAAACTTGACTGACAATGTTTCGACAAAGATACTTGACTGACAATGTTTCGACAAAGATACTTGACTGACAATGTTTCGACAAAGATACTTGACTGACAATGTTTCGACAAAGATACTTGACTGACAATGTTTCGACAAAGATACTTGACTGACAATGTTTCGACAAATTATACTTGTACGACAGTGATTAAAAAAAAATCTGCAGAAACTCTGACTGTATTTTGAGATAACTTACATGCTCTGAATATAAATACATTTTGCTCACTCGATTACATTTGTTTTTTGAAAAATCAACAGTGAAACAACTGTACAATGCGCCCTCCTTCTCTGAATTAAATTGTCCGCACAGACAAGCTTTGTTGTATAATGCCTGAGTCTGCTTGTTGTCTGAGTGAGCTTGTTGTCTGAGTCAGCTTGTTGTCTGAGTCAGCTTGTTGTCTGAGTCAGCTTGTTGTCTGAGTGAGCTTGTTGTCTGAGTCAGCTTGTTGTCTGAGTCAGCTTGTTGTCTGAGTCAGCTTGTTGTCTGAGTCAGCTTGTTGTCTAGGTAACGGAGCCATCCTAGCTTCTGTATAAGGTGTGTTCAAGATGTCACCCTACATAGTGAACTGTTATTTAACAATACAAAACCAGATCCACAATAAATCTACATTTCCATAACGCTATCCTTATTCACAGCTACCGAGTGGCACAGCGTTTTAAGGTATCACAGTGCAAGAGGTGTCTCTGGTTCAAATCCAGGCTGGAATTGGGATTCCCATAGGGCGGTGCACAATTGGCCCAGCGTTGTCCGTCCGTGTTTTGGCCGGGGTAGGCCGTCATTGTAAATAAGAATTTGTTCTTAAAACTGACAATATATCAAAATACATTTTGATATATTGTTTTAATTGGGCTGGAAGTTCAAATATAAGAGGCATTAATTGTGGTTAGTTCTAAAGTCAATCTCATTCTTTAGGGCTCGTAGTTCGCCTCATGAAATCAGCTGTAGAGGTGGGTGTCACGCCCTGGTCTAAGTATTTTGTGTTTTCTTTATTATTTTGGTCAGGCCAGGGTGTGACATGGGTTTATTATGTGGTGTATTTATTCTTGGGGGTTTTCTGTAGGTATTGGGATTGTAGTATAGTGGGGTTTTCTAGAAAAGTCAATGGTTGCCTGAGGTGGTTCTCAATCAGAGGCAGGTGTTTATCGTTGTCTCTGATTGGGAACCATATTTAGGCAGCCATATTCTTTGAGTGTTTTGTGGGTGATTGTTCCTGTCTCTGTGTTAGTTTGCAACGGATTAGGCTGTTTAGGTTTTCGCGGTACGTTTCTTGTTTTGTTCGTGTTCTTTCTTTATTAAACATGTAAACAAAACTACCACGCTGCATTTTGGTCCGATCCTCCTCGTCAGAGGAACCGTTACAGTGGGTGTCATCAGTCATGAAATACGGTTATTCTCATCAGATATTAGCTTTATTAGGTGAAATACGGTTATTCTCATCAGATATTAGCTTTATTAGGTGAAATACGGTAAATTCTCATCAGATATTTGCTTTATTAGGTGAAATACGGTTATTCTCATCAGATATTTGCTTTATTAGGTAAAATACGGTAAATTCTCATCAGATATGCTTTATGAGGTGAAATACGGTTATTCTCATGAGATATTAGCTTTATTAGGTGAAATACGGTAAATTCTCATCAGACGTTAGCCTTTTTTCTCTTCTAGCAGTAATCAGTGTCTCTCAGTCTGTTTGACTCTTCTCCTCCCCATGTGGCAGGGTAGCCTAGTGGTTAGAGCGGTTCAAACCCCTGAGCTGACAAGGTACAAATCTGTCGTTCTGCCCTGAGCAGGCAGTTTAACCCACTGTTCCCAGGCCGTCATTGAAAATAAGAATTTGTTCTTAACTGACTTGCCTAGTTAAATAAAGGTACAAAAATATATATTTTAAAAAATGCAGACGATGTCCTTTGTTCTGGGTTAATCACAGCCACCTTGTTTGGAGGTCTCCGCATACCCTTTCCTCCTCAGCTGTCCATAATTCTAGTTGTGTTCTGTGTCAGCTTTTTAATAGTCCTGTTAAGCCTTGCCCAACGAGGCTGGACTTGATTTGTTGGTTCCCTCTGCACGTTGGCTCCCAGGACTACAGGCTCATTGATTTCATAGGCTGGGAGGAATCATTAATGCCCTGCTTCTCAAGCCGTTTAAACAGGATAATAGAACACACTCTGTGGAAGGTAAATTAAAATATAGCTCTTCTGAGCAGAGGACAAACACTCTTCTTTTTCTTCTGTCCCTCATTTCTCTCCTTTAAACTGGGATATAATACATGTTTGGTTACAGTCCAGACTCCGGGACCTTTAGACTCTTCGGGTCAACAAAGCTCCAATTAAAACAGAGCTGTAGGTAAGCAGAGCTCCAATTAAAACAGCATTGTGGGTAAACAGAGCTCCAATTAAAACAGAGCTGTGGGTAAACAAAGCTCCAATTAAAACAGAGCTGTGGGTAAACAGAGCTCCAATTAAAACAGCATTGTGGGTAAACAGAGCTCCAATTAAAACAGCATTATGGGTAAACATAGCTCCAATTAAAACAGAGCTGTGGGTAAACAGAGCTCCAATTAAAACAGCATTGTGGGTAAACAGAGCTCCAATTAAAACAGCATTGTGGGTAAACAGAGCTCCAATTAAAACAGCATTGTGGGTAAACAGAGCTCCAATTAAAACAGCATTGTGGGTAAACAGAGCTCCAATTAAAACAGCATTGTGGGTAAACAGAGCTCCAATTAAAACAGCATTGTGGGTAAACATAGCTCCTTTCCAGAAATGATTATTATGCAGTCGATGGGCTCTCTCTGTCTCTCTCTCTCTCATTACAACATTACCACCTACCGATCCATCCCCTGGCACCTCTATTGCTCTCAGCTCTCACCCAGCGTTCATTTACATAAAAAATAAAAATTAAACAAACTTTATTTAACTAGGCAAGTCAGTTAAGAACAAATTGTTATTTACAATGACGGCCTATCGGGGAACAGTGGGTTTAACTGCCCTGTTCAGGGGCAGAACGACAGATTTCTTTTACCTTGTCAGCTCAGGTATTCGATCCAGCAATCTTTTGGTTATTGGCCCACTACGCTAACCACTAGGCTACCTGCCACCCCCTCACTGTTATGAGAGGAAGGGAGACAGATGCTGGAATCACATTCTAAACTAATCTCTGTATTAACAGGAGAGTTATGAGAGGACGGGAGACAGATGCTGGAATCACATACTAAAATAATCCCTGTATTAACAGGAGAGTTATGAGAGGACGGGAGACAGATGCTGGAATCACATACTAAAATAATCCCTGTATTAACAGGAGAGTTATGAGAGGACGGGAGACAGATGCTGGAATCACATGCTAAAATAATCCCTGTATTAACAGGAGAGTTATAAGAGGACGGGAGACAGATGCTGGAATCACATACTAAAATAATCCCTGTATTAACAGGAGAGTTATAAGAGGACGGGAGACAGATGCTGGAATCACATACTAAAATAATCCCTGTATTAACAGGAGAGTTATGAGAGGACGGGAGACAGATGCTGGAATCACATACTGAAATAATCCCTGTATTAACAGGAGAGTTATAAGAGGACGGGAGACAGATGCTGGAATCACATACTAAAATAATCCCTGCATCAACAGGAGAGTTATAAGAGGACGGGAGACAGATGCTGGAATCACATGCTAAAATAATCCCTGTATTAACAGGAGAGTAATGAGAGGACGGGAGACAGATGCTGGAATCACATACTAAAATAATCCCTGCATCGACAGGAGAGTAAATAAATAAACTGTAAACTGTAAAATACCAATAACGTTGTGTTGAAACCCACAGCGATGGAGTAACTAGAGTAAAACAGTAAAACACACGTGAATTGAGAAAAAATTGAGAGACATTCCAACCTCTATTTTACCTTAATTTAACTAGGCAAGTCAGTTAAGAACAAGTTCTTATTTTCAATGACAGTCTAGGAACAGTGGGTTAAACTGCCTG